>NC_135825.1:48178101-48437785 GCF_964213995.1 Mustelus asterias | reverse complement strand
GTAGTCACGCAGACTGCGAGCAAATAGCTGATTTATCGGGGACTGAACGTGATTGGCGTTCTGAAATCTGAATAAGTTTAATTGGTGATGCGCTATCAATAAGGCGAAAGACTACCGGTGTGCCAATATAAGTGTAGGCTTTTATTCACAACAGAATCAGGAGCAGATCCCAACAAATAACCAACCTGGACTGAACAAGGGGGAGGAGACAGCCACCTTTATACTAGGTGCCGAGGGGAGGAACCAAACTGGAAGGGGATGTGTCCAGGTATGACAAGCACACACAACGGTGGTCCATATAGGACAAGGGCACAACTGAGGTCCACCACAATTGGGTGTGAAGAGACTGAACAATGGTAACATCATCAACCTGTAGATTCAATGGATAGTTGTGGATTCAATTGAAAGGTTTGTCTCAACATGGTTATCTAGTTTTTTAAAATTCATTTACAAGATGTGGGTGTCGCTGGCTGGCCAGCATTTATTGCCAATCCCTAGTTGCCCTTGAGAAAGTGGCAGTGAGTTGCCTTCTTGAACCAATGCAGTCAGTCGCTGAGGTGACACACACAGCACTGTCAGGCAGGTAATTCCAGGATTTTAACCCGGCAATAGTGAAGGAACGGTGATATATTTCCAAACCAGGATGGTGAGTGACTTGGAGGGGAACCTCCAGGTGTTCCCAGGTATCTGCTGCTCTTGTCCTTCTAGATGGTAATGGCTATGGGTTTGGAAGGTACTGCCTAAGGAACCTTGGTGAGTTCTTGCAGTGCATTTTGTCGATGGTACACACGGCTGCTGCTGTTCATTGGCGGTGAAGGAAGTGAATGTTTGTAGAAAGGGTAGCAATCAAGCAGGATGCTTTGAGTTGGACGGTGTCAAACTTCTTGAGTGCCTTTGGAGCTGCACTGATCCAGGCAAGTGGGAATATTCCATCACACTCCTTATATGTGGTGGAAAGACTTTGAGGAGTCAGGAGGTCAGTTACTCATCAAGGGATTGTATTTTGTCAAGGACATTTTAAACTCAGTTAATATTTTTGTACAATAAGATGGAATAGTTTGTATTTGTTGTCAGAGTAAATCTCCCATGTCATGGCTCAGAGAGAGATGAGTACCTGGAACTTGATTTTCAGCCCCATTCTCAGGTCCCTCCTTGGAGTCCCTGACTGTCTTGCTGTCAGTCTAGTTTGCTGCTTATGCCCTGTTCTACAATCATATTCAGCTAGTTAACATAATTCGTATATCGCCTTGGAATTGTTTGAAATATTCTAGAGGTTCGGCAAAAATGTTTGCCAGACCCACATTGAAGTGTTAGATACACCCTGCTACCTCCTGCTACCTGCATGGAATAGAGATTGATGGAACTGCTTCATCTCCCATAGCCTTTCTCACAGCAAGATGAGGCCCCTAGCTGGCTCAGTCAAACGGTGAAATCACAGAGCAGGCCTCACCTTATCATTGAGCAAATGGTGAGCAAACATCACAATAGCTTTGTAAACTGCATGAGCTTGAGGCTGGAAGCTGCACATCAGCTTAAGTGATGGAAATGGAATTGTACAGACCGTTAACTAACTGGCTGATCTCTCTAGGAATTAAGGTGGTCAGCTAGGAGGTCTGAGCAAGTTTACTTTGTGAAGTTGCCATGAACAATGGTAACATCATCATCTGAAATTCAATGGAAGGTTGCTGACATTAAAAGGTTTGTCTTAATATGGTTATTTTGGATTGGAGTTTGTGAAGGACATAAAGGACACTTCTTTTTAGTAAAACGAGAGCAGTCTCTCTTTTTTCCCCCTCTCTAAAGTCTGGAGACTGGAAGCTGCCAGAACTGGGTTTACCTCTCTGAGGTTTTGCTCTTTGGAGAATATATACTTCTCTGAAAATTGCTGCCTGGATCTCTGCCCAGAAGTGTTAAAAAGCAGAAAATCATCACGTGAGCATATTTGTTTTTGTGCTAATTAATTCTTAAGAAGAGCGTATGTCTGTGAGGTTTTGCTTTAAATTGGAACCACAGAGATAGCTATCTGTTAAGGATTACACTTTGCCATGTCTAAGTATTTTAATTGAAAAAAGTTATGCTAGTTCTTTTTGTTATATTCTAACTGTGTTCTTAAATTAAGTTTATTTTGATAAAAGCTTCCTAGTGGATCACTTGAATCATACCTGGAGTTAAACATCTGATGCCAAAATCAAATGCAAAAGTTGAGGTCTCGGCTAACTGCATAATATATCTTGGAGTTTCTAGTCTGGGTCTTAACACTCAGTAATATACAAATACTTCCCTGGATCTTATGCAGAATACCTGAATGATATTTAACTCCTTTGTAAATTGATCCATTGTAAATTCCTGAACATTCTGCAAATGCTTCAGTTTCCAGTTGCCTGTTTTTCTCCCTGGACCTTGTGCGGAGTATTTATTTTGGTACGTTTCCTCACTCTGGGTTGCCTCTGCTGAGAAACAGGAGGAGCAACAAACCCTGACGCCAACAGCAGCAGCAAAATCAGCAGCAGCACCAGCTGCCCTCTCCATAGCTACATGGAGATCCACAGGGCAGAGCTGATTGAGACAGAGACTCTCTGGGAAGGGACGAGGCCCCAAAACAGGGTCTACAGGGACAAAGTCAGCACTTTAGACATGTGTCGGCACCAAATCCAAGCAATTAATCTTCATCAGGAAGCTCGGACTTTCCTGGCAGGTCGTTGCTGACATCTGCAACCTCCAGGAACGAAATCTCCTTCCCAATGGGTTGACTGGGCACACACTGCCATTGATCATCAAGGTACCTCTCACTGGAGGGCCAACCCTTGGTTCTCTGCCTCTTGCTAGAGTTCTACATTCTCTGCTTCTGCAAAAGGCAGCAAATTGTAAGTGTGAGGAATGGATTGTGTGGAGATAGAGAGAAGGAGAACATTTGTCTGATTTGGTCTCTGACCCAGTTATGCTACTCACCTTTCCTGCCGTCCTGGAGTCTTTGACCCTTTGAGGCAATATCCCGTGGTTCAAAGGTCTACTCTGCTGCTGCTCAGCTCCTCATTCACTTCTGTCTATGCCTGCTTGCTTTGATAGGTTGGCCTTTACCACTTGGACCAATCTACTGATGATCATGAAACCATTGTTGATTGTCAGAAAGACCCATCTGGTTCACTAATGTCCTTTAGGGAAGGAAGTCTACCATCCTTACCTGGCCTGGCCTACATGTGACTCCAGACCCACAGCAATGTGGTTGACTCTCAACTGCCCTCAGGCAACTCGGGATGAGCAATAAATACTGGCCAACCAGAAATGCCCATGTCCCACAAATGAATAAAAAAGACTCATTTCAGTCTCTCAGTTTGTACATTCAGACTCCAGTATCTGAAAGTTGGGGGCAAATTAGCCAATTCCAGTTTCAATTCCTGTTGTTGCTGAAGACTCAACAATCAAGGTGGTTCAGCCATTGGAACCTCTGCCAGGGTCAGGTGTTGTCCAGATGCTGCAGATGTCAGCAATGACCTGCCAGGAAAGCCTGAACCTTATGGGAAATCTCTCCTTTGACAGATTCAATGCATCGTTCCGCCCGCTGTCTCTGATTGGCCGACAAACGCCGCAGACAGATACGAATAGAGTGTGGTTGAATTAGAAAGTGATGATTAAATCCACTGCTGAATCAAACAGATTCCCAATCGAGCTGCCCAGTGTGTGCAGCTGTGTTAGGGTCAGATTCCACTCACTGTTACCCAATGATAGATGAGCCATGAAGTGAGCTGTCACATTTAAATAAAAGCAAAATACTGCAGATGCTGGAATCTGAAACAACAACAGAAAATGCTGGAAAACCTCAGCGGGTCTGACAGCATCTGTGGGGAGAGAATAGAGCCAACGTTTCAAGTCTAGATGACCCTTCGTCAGAGCTCTAGACTTGAAACGTTGGCTCTATTCTCTCTCCACAGATGCTGTCAGACCTGCTGAGGTTTTCCAGCATTTTCTGTTTTTGCGTCACATTTAGTTGGAGTGGAGAACACAACATTCAGCTGCTGTGTAATTCCCCCCTGACCAGTATACAATAAATGGCAGAGTCATCAGGAGTATAGAAACACAGAGGGACCTAGGTGTGCAAGTCCACAAATCCTTGAAGGTGGCAACACAGGTGGAGAAGGTGGTGAAGAAGGCAAATGGTATGCTTGCCTTTATAGGACGGGGTATAGAGTATAAAAGCTGGAGTCTGATGATGCAGCTGTATAGAACGCTGGTTAGGCCACATTTGGAGTACTGCGTCCAGTTCTGGTCGCCACACTACCAGAAGGACGTGGAGGCGTTAGAGAGAGTGCAGAGAAGGTTTACCAGGATGTTGCCTGGTATGGAGGGTCTTAGCTATGAGGAGAGATTGGGTAAACTGGGCTTGTTCTCCTTGGAAAGACGGAGAATGAGGGGAGATCGAATAGAGGTGTACAAGATTATGAAGGGTATAGATAGGGTGAACAGTGGGAAGCTTTTTCCCAGGTCGGAGGTGACGATCATGAGGGGTCACGGGCTCAAGGTGAGAGGGGCGAAGTATAACTCAGATATCAGAGGGACGTTTTTTACACAGAGGGTGGTGGGGGCCTGGAATGCGCTGCCAAGTAGGGTGGTGGAGGCAGGCACGCTGACATCGTTTAAGACTTACCTGGATAGTCACATGAGCAGCCTGGGAATGGAGGGATACAAACGATTGGTCTAGTTGGACCAAGGAGCGGCACAGGCTTGGAGGGCCGAAGGGCCTGTTTCCTGTGCTGTACTGTTCTTTGTTTGTTCTTTGGATGATCCACACTGAGGTAGTCCACTTGTTACAGAATATTGCGGCAGGAGGTGGTTCGAGTTAATCATTTACTGGCTTCACAAACCACGCTCTCAGACGGCCCTGCTGTTGAGCGCTGCCAGGCTGTTCTCAACCATTCAGGCGGATGCCAAGTCATTTGAAAAGTAAAGACAAGAATCCTTTTTATTTAGGAAATAGCTATTTTCTCCAACACTGTCCAGCTGTTCCTCAGGGTGATAAGGCTGGGTCGTGCTGGGTCAAATAGATCAATAGAGTGTTTGTTATTCAGGATGCTAATTCCAAACAGCTAAGTTGAATTATTTGGATCTGGACCTTGCCGGTATCTGATTGATAGCCTGGGAGTGCTGACTATCTGAATGAAAATCTATCAACCACCTTCAACGCTGATCCATTGTAAAGTCCCATTTGTTCTTCAAGTAAGACAGCATTTTCCACCACCAATGCCTCCTGGTTGTTTGAATTGATCTCTTTGCTGTGGCATTTGCTCTAATGCATTGTTTAGCATGCATATAGTCCAGTTTTGTAGCTTCACCAAGTTGCCATCTCAATCCCAGGTACACACGTTTGTTCATTCAGGTATGCCTGGCATTGATTGTGCCATGTCCTTCCATATTTCTCATTGCAGCAAGTTTGGTCGCCTGGTTTGGTGGTAATGACAGATTGTAAAATATGACTAGTCGTGAAGTTACAGGTATGGTGATGTACAATACCGCTGCAGATAACCCACAGTGCCTCATGGATAGCCAGTTTGGATCATCTAAATATGTTGTGCCTCTATCCCATTTATCACTGCAGTAGTGTCACATAACACAATGGAGGGTGTCCTCATTGTGAAGATGGGACTTTGTCTCCACAAGAACTGTGTGCCTATCATGCCGAGTAAAACTGCAACATGTAGATTGGTGGGGATGGGGGTCGATTAGGTTTTTCCCTCTTTTTGGTTCCCTCGGCACTACCAGCAGTCCAGCTTGGTACCAATATCTATCAGGATTCAGACAGCTCAATCAGTGAAGGTATGATTGATGGATATTGAAGTCTCTGTCTCAGTACATTATGTGGCCATGTTCAGTGCTTCTTCCAAGTGGTGTTGAACAGGGAAGAGTGTTGGTGCACCAATTGAGCTTGTTGTAGAAGCAAAGGCAGAGTGATTTAAAGGGAAATGCAGAACTTAGGCAAATGAAGGCCGATGTTTGACTTGCTACAATGAGACTTTATGGGGTCCAATGTTCTTTATTCTTTCATGGGATGTGGGCATCGCTGGCAATGCCAGCATTTGTCGCCCATCCCTAATTGTCCTTGAACTGAGTGGCTCACTGAACTGGGAAGGCAATTGAGAGTCAACCACATTGCTGTGGGTCCGGAGTCACTTGTAGGGCAGACCAGGTAAGGATGGCAGATTTCCTTCCCTAAAGAACATTAGTGAACCATTTGGGGTTTAATGTCAATGTTGAAATCTTGCAGACATTCCCTTCCCTGTGTGTACCACTCACTATGCTGCCCCCACAGGATATACTCAGGGTGTTGGTGCTGGAAAATCTCTGAGACACCAAATGATAGGAGTGATTCTGAAAGTGATGACCATCCCAGGCTGTTACTGGGCTAATCTGTGGAACAGCTCTCCCAACTTTTGCACAGTCCCCGCATGTTTGGGAGGGGGACCTGGCAGGGGCGACTGGACTGAGTGTGTTTTTGTTGTTTCCTAAAGCCCATGCCGAGGTCCTATACGTGTCAAGTGGTCCAGCCAATGGTGTGCCTCTTGTATGTTTCTGAAGGGAGTTTTAGACAAGTGTGGGACTTGCAGTAGAGCTGGAATCATACGTAAACCAGACTGGGAAACAATAGCAGATTTCCTTCCCTAAAGGTCAGGAGATGGGTTTTCAGATCAATCTGATACTTCATGGTCACCCTTACTGATAGTAGGTACCCCCCCCCCCCCCACTCCACCCCCACCCCACCCCCACACTGCACCCTCCCCCTTCCCCCCAATGGTTTATTTAATTAACTGAATTCAAATCCACAAAATGTAATAGTGGGTATGAACTTCCATCTCCCAATTACCAATCCAGGTCTCGGAATCATGAAGCTACTAACATAACCACTGTGCTATCACACTTGAGATCAAATGAATGAGATCAGTTCCCAGTGAATTAAAAGATGTTACAGCTGGCACTTTTAAACAACATCAGAGCAATTTTTGTTCAAGCTACAACGACACAGAGGCAGGAACTCTGGATAATTCATCAATAGCTTTGGTGAATGTTCAGGAAGTGCTTGTTGTTGCTGAGTTGGATTTGGAGATTGTTGGAACCCAGGATATGGAACCCGGTGTTCAGATGCAATCTACAAAGTAGGAATTGGAAACCAATCACTTCATAACACGTGGACTGAGTAGGAATCAGAGAGTCTCCTGAACTAGTTTCCAATCGCCTAAGATTGAAAAGGAAATTCACAGAAGTGTCTTCTCTCAAATTGACCTTGGTATTTTACCCTATTTTTTCCATTCTCCCAGGAAATATGGTCTTGATGGGGCTGACAAGTCTTATATACCACATTAAGATACCACAGTTGACTCATTGTTTTTGCACATTCTTAAGTTTCATTTCAATGTCTTAAATTGAACATCTGGAAATAAACAAGAAAAGAAAATTAATTGCGTGTGTCTGATTTGTGCATGGAACCCAGTGAGGGACAGATAGAGGAAAAGGTGAGTTCATCAATGGGAGATAGCAGACTGCGGATTGTCACTGGGATCAGCGACTGACTGGTTGAATTATAAGCCATAGACTCCAACAAGGCCCAGATACAGGGCCCAATCAGCACATTAGAAATGTACAATAGAAGTAAAGGCAATGACCACCCCCCTGCTCAACTGGCAACCAGCACCCTCCACCCCCACTCTCCCAATTAGTCACGAGCATCTTTCTTACATACCCCTCTCCCCCTATTGATCCTATGCTTAATGTGTCACTTTGTTTCATGAGAGTTGATCACCCTATGTGCAGTAGATTTGATGTGGAGATGCTGGCGTTGGACTGGGGTAAACACAGTAAGAAGTCTCACAACACCAGGTTAAAGTCCAACAGATTTATTTGGTAGCAAACGCCACCAGCTTTCGGAGCGCTGCCCCTTCGTCAGGGGAGTTGAACTCCCACTCACCTGATGAAGGAGCAGCGCTCCAAAAGCTAGTGGTGTTTGCCACCAAATAAACCTGTTGGACTTTAACCTGGTGTTGTTAGACTCCTTACTGTGCAGTAGATTTGTCAGGGTTACATCTCCTTGTTCCCTGAAGTTCCAAATAACTACTTTGAGAGTGAAAATACTGGAGCTTGACCCAATGCATTTCCAGCAGCTATGTAGCTGCTGGACTGATGCTCCACACTGACCACAACATGACAGCCAGTGTGTACATTTGCATAACAATTAGATGTGGAGATGCGCGCGTTGGACTGGGGTAAACACAGTAAGAAGTTTAACAACACCAGGTTAAAGTCCAACAGGTTTATTTGGTAGCAAAAGCTACACAAGCTTTCGGAGCCCCAAGCCCCTTCTTCAGGCGAGTGGGAATTCTGTTCACAAACAGGGAATATAAAGACACAAACTCAATTTACAGAATAATGGTTGGAATGCGAATACTTACAGCTAATCAAGTCTTAAAACTAGAAGGGCTCAGGACTGTCATCACTCTGCTACTTTTCTCTGTCACTGCAAGTCACCCAGAAGCTAGGTTTTAAATCTGCCTTTTTCTGGGTAGCTAGTGCTGTATGCTGTAGGACTGTCAGAACCATCCAAGATTTGTGATTTAAATTGCATTTTCAGATGGTTCCTAGTGCGGGACAATTGCCCAAAGGGTGTTTGAACTTCTCCTTACCTGGGAGCCCCTGGGGTGGCAGGGCAGTGTTGCTATGAGATATCCCCTCACTGGCCCTGCAGCTCTCATGTTACACCCCAACATCTTCCTATTGAAGGCCTCACGGTGCCACCAATAGGCAAACAATGTCACTGCGCCTTCAGGCTTGTTTCTGCTCAACTGGGTTTCATACAGAATGGAACTTCCTAAAGCAAAAATCCTGGTCAATATAGTTTTCACTTCCCTGAAAAACAAATGGCGACAGTGCGAGGTGACTTCTTGCGAACTGTCCCCAGCATATCCTCTAATTCCATCTTTTATTCCTGTTCTGCATTCTTAAAACTGAACTCTAACTCTTCTAAATTCTCTAATAATGCTCTTTTTAAGTCTCTTTCTGTCATATATTAAGCTGATCTTTCTCTTCACCTTACCTGTAACCGCAACACTATATTCTGCACCCTATCCTTCTCCCATATGTACTCTACGAACAGTAAGTTTTGTCTGTATAGCGCACAAGAAACAATACTTTTCACTGTATCCCAATTCGTGACAATAATAAATCAAATCAAAGATATTGGTGTTCCAGAGTAAAACCCAGGGAGCCCAGATTCGGTTGTTACAGCTCAGCCTATACACGCAAAGGTGCAGCTTATATGCAAACCTGCTATAACCACACGGATTACCAACAGACTATCAGGTTCTCACCATCAACTCACTACAACAATCAGCTTTCATTGTTGAGCATTATTTGCATCATTCTGGTCATTCAAATTGTATTTATATAGTATCTTTAATATTGGACACCAGACTACATTAGGGAATATTAGAACAGGTGGCCAAAAGCTTGGCCAAACAGGTCATCTAAAAGGAGACAGAGGCTTAGGAAAGATACTCCAGAACATTGGGCTGAGTCAGTATAAGGTATGACCATGAATCATGGAGCAATTAAAATGGAGGTGCAGAGGAGTAGAAAAGGATAAGCACAGAGTAACATTGGGCTGGGAGAGGTTAGAGAAAGAAAGGGGCAAGACCGTGGAGGGATTTTAAGACATTTTCAAACGGAGGTGCTTCTGGACTGGGAGAAAATGTAGGTCAGAAAACACATCAGATGAATTGGACTTGGAATAAGTTAGGATATGGGCAAGTTTCAGATGTGTGAAGGTTCCCAGGAGGAGATGGGTGGGAGGTCAGCCAGTTGAACACTGCAATTCTAGAGACATACAACCAAATGACATTATGCATGTGGAAGGTGTTGGGAGTGGATATGGGATTCGAAGCTCATCTAAAATAGAACTCACAAGGTTGCAAACAACCTGGTTGGTGCTGGTGGCTAAGATACAATTTATGACAGGGGATTGAAATAGTCTTCCCATACATGGAGGAAACTAAATTAAAACAGGGTTGGCATAGTTGTTAGCACTGCTACCTCAGTGCCAGGGACCCGGGTTCAATTCCAGCCTTGGGTCACTGTCTCTTTGGAGTTTGCACATTCTCCCCGTGTCTGTGTGGGTTTCCTTCAGATGCTCCAGTTTCCTCCCACAGTCCAAAGATGTGCGGGTTAGGTTGATTGGCTATGATAAATTGTCCCTGTCAGGGGGATTAGCAGGGTAAATATGAGGGGTTACAGGAATAGGGGCTGGGTGCAATTTGATTGGTGCAGACTCGATGGGCCGAATGGCCTCCTTCTGCACCGTAGGGATTCTATGAAACTTCTACTCATTCAGGAAACTATTTCAGACGATTCTCTGGCTCAAAATGGATAGAAAAGAATGGAATCAGTTGAGGACTGCCCCAGCCTGCCACACAACAGTTGTTGGTAGTTAACATACAGACTGCAAAAGTCAGAATAAGAGCTTTGATTCAAAGAGCACCTGGACTTAAAACGTCAGCTCTTTCCTTACTGATGCTGCCAGACCTGCTGGGATTTTCCAGCATTTTCTCTTTTGGTTGAAGTCAGAGTAATGTCTGTCCCGCATATGGTACCAATAAGAATGGCTTCCATGTTTCTGCATGGGTGGAAGTCTGCTTGGGAGGTTAAAACATGATGTTGCAGCAAAGATGGGCAGATTTAGGAAAAACACATTCAAGGACAGAGGAGAAACAGATTTAAGGGAGAAGGAAATTGCAGTAACAGCATGTCGTCTGTAGATGGTGTTGCCTCATTACTACAACTGACATAATGGAACGTGTCTCAAACACTACTTGACAAACATTCAAACCTCCTGAATTGGATGCGGCCCAATAGTACGAGATGAGTGCACCCTCTGCACAAGGCTCATTTAAATCTCCACAATTTAACTAAAGAATTCTCACAAGTGCAATACCCAAGCCGTGCCACCTATTAACTTTTAATTCTCTATACCCTATAGCCCTTGCCCAGGGGAGGACAGGAAATGGGGGGCACATCAAGGTCGCCAGCAGCTCAACATTTCTTAATCGGTGAATCCCAACTAGCTACAGTTTAAATGAGCTACCAAGATTGAACCTTGGAATCGGAAGCGAGATCAATAGTGTTCAACATTCTTACTGGGTGAGGAAATCCCAACTGTGCCCTCAGGCATTCTTGCTTATCCAGCAGTGGGAAATACTTTTACCCTAATGCCCACAAATACCATACCACCTTAGGTATCACCCCCATGAGATCAACTCATTACGCAAAGAACCCATCTTGTGGAATAACTGCAAGTGACCATTCACTCCCCCCCCCCCCCCCCCCAATCCAACCAAACTGGCCATCAGTTCAGGGGACAGGAAATCAGTCACACCTACACTGGTCAGAGTGGAATGCAAAAGGGGTTTAACCCACAATTCCAACACAATGCAATTCTGTTCAGCTAGATGGTGGTGGGTGCCAAGAATGGTAGAGGCAGAAATCCTGATCACATTTAAAATGCAGGGCCACAGATCGAGAGCTAGGTGGGACCAGATTTTGCCACCTTTCCAGCCAGTGTGGACATGGGCCGAATGGCCTCCCTGTGCCGTGGTTCCATTTCTACCTACATGTAACTAGTCACATTACATAAAACCCTCAATATTGAAGAAAACCACCATCTTCAAGTAAATCAATCAAGGCACAACAAAGCTGTCAATCACCCATTTCTTAAGAAATTTGGTCCATACTGAATGTCCTCTGTGCCAGAGTGCCACATAATTTAATTCAAGATTTAAGCAAAATTTAACTTTGCATGATCATGATTCTATTCAAATAAAAATCAAAATCATATTGAATGGCAGAGCCGACTGGAGGGGCTGAATCGCCTACTCCTAGATCTCATGCTTCTGTAATACATTCTCTACGTGATATGGGATTAAGCCAGAGATAGGAAAATGGCAGGTTTGATAGAAGCCAATCTAAATGAACAGAAATATTACTTGTCAGTAGCTCTCTGCTGAAGCTGGTCAGGGTGACTTTCCACACAACACCCTGGCTTCACAGGTATCACCTTGGGCCATAACCTGTACAACTCGGGGTGAAGTCTGGACCTTAAATAAAAGTTCTAATAACTTCATGATCAACAAAATTTACAAAAATTATTAAGTGGTTTCTCAATTGAGCAGAAAGGCACCAAATGCTGTAAAATATTTTATTGAAAATATACAACAGCACAGTACACTCAGTAGAGGCGCTGAGGTTTGCCCATACTGCTCTTGATGTATAGGGCACGCACATTCTGCCAGTTCTTCTTCAGCAGTGAAACCAGGAAGTTGATGGCCAAATGAATGTTGTAGACCAGTTCCTCTTCAGTCATTTTAATGTGACCCACTCCAACTGCCAAGCACAGCACCTGGGAGGGAATGAAGACATGGTTAATCTCTATCAGCACTTCAGGCTGCTTTTCCAGCAAAACTTCAGACGGCTTAATTCCCAAACTACCAGCACAGCTCCAAACCAGGTCTTATATTAAAATTAAAGCCCAGGCAAACAGCACTCAAACACATGACTGAAGTGCTACTTAGTCTGCGAATTGGAAACCACTGCATTTTCCATAACCCTCAATAGTCAACTCAAGGACTCTGTTGTGGCCTGCTGGGCTATGCATCAGTCTTATGATTTGATTACTGAAACACGCCTATCTAAATCCTCTCAGACACCATCCCTCCTGCCTTGCTGCTGTCACTCCTACCCTTCCGAAACCTGCTGCAACAAGACTGTTCAAAAGGGAGACATGATGTGGAGATGCCGGTGTTGGACTGGGGTAAACACAGTCAGAAGTCTCACAACACCAGGTTAAAGTCCAACAGGTTTATTTGGTAGCACAAGCCACTCGCTTTCAGAGCGCTACTCCTTCATCAGGTCAGTGGGAGTTCTGTTCACAAACAGGGCATATAAAGACACAAACTCAATTTACAAAATAATGGTTGAAATGAGAGTCTTTACAGGTAATCAAGTCTTAAAGGTACAGACAATGTGAGTGGAGAGAGGGTTAAGCACAGGTTAAAGAGATGTGTATTGTCTCCAGCCAGGATAGTTAGTGAGATTTTGCAAGCCCAGGCAAGTCGTAGGGGTTACAGATAGTGACATGAACCCAAGATCCCAGTTGAGGCCGTCCTCATGTGTGCGGAACTTGGCTATCAGTCTCTGCTCAGCGACTCTGCGTTGTCGTGTGTCATGAAGGCCGCCTTGGAGAACGCTTACCCAAAGATCAGAGGCCGAATGCCCGTGACCGCTGAAGTGTTCCCCAACAGGAAGAGAACACTCTTGCCTGGTGATTGACGAGCGGTGTTCATTCATCCGTTGTCGTAGCGTCTGCATGGACATCCTTGCCTGCAGCGTATCAGGTAGACAACATTGGCCGAGTTGCAAGCGCATGTACTGTGTACCTGGTACTGTGTCGATGATCCGGCACTGTTCTCCAGGAGAACAGTGACCACGACACCACACAACCCTGACACAGCAACCTCTGCAAGATGTGCCGGATCAGAAAAGGATGTCCCGAGGCATGGCACATTGGGGAGACCATGCAGACGCTACGACAACGGATGAATGAACACCACTCGACAACCACCAGGCAAGAGTGTTTTCTTCCTGTTGGGGAACACTTCAGCGGTCACAGGCATTCAGCCTCTGATCTTTGGGTAAGCGTTCTCCAAGGCTTCCTTCACGACACACGACAGCACAGAGTCGCTGAGCAGAGACTGATAGCCAAGTTCCGCACACAAGGATGGCCTCAACCGGGTTCTTGGGTTCATGTCACACTATCTGTAACCCCCACAACTTGCCTGGACTTGCAAAATCTCACTAACTGTCCTGGCTGGAGACAATACACATCTCTTTAACCTGTGCTTAACCCTCTCTCCACTCACATTGTCTGTACCGTTAAGACTCGATTACCTGTAAAGACTCGCATTCCAACCATTATTTTGTAAATTGAGTTTGTGTCTTTATATGCCCTGTTTGTGAACAGAACTCCCACTTACCTGATGAAGGAGCAGCGCTCCAAAAGCTAGTGGCTTTTGCTACCAAATAAACCTGTTGGACTTTAACCTGGTGTCGTGAGATTTCTAAAAGGGAGACAGTCAGGAAAGCAGTCAGCTGGAAAGCAGCAAACGATAAGTAGAAGGCAAGTTAAGATTTGCTATTAAGACTTGATAACTTCAAGCAAAAAGCCATATAAAAATTAAAGATATTAAAAATTGTTTCTAATTGATAATTTTGTTGATTAAATAAGATTCCAAAAGACTCTGGAAAGTTTTTCAGTTTTAACTTAAACTTGATTCCATATCTAAATATCTTCAGCTGTGCACCTTGTTAATTATCCCTCATTTTAATATTCTCTCCTCCATACCTATGGCAACTTTTAAAAAGTATTTTTTTTTGATACAACAGGTTAACAGAATTTATTCAATGATTGAACAAAGATGCTGAATAGGCAATTGATTGACAGCTGCTCACGTGACCTGACTAGCTGACATTCAATATGATAGATTATTGTTTCTACCACCAGCACACTACCTTAATATTGGCACGCACACAAAATTCATTCTGCCCATGGATGGAACCAAATAGAGGGAACATTGGTCATCAAACACTCAACTAGCACACCACATATTGCTGCAGCCAGCACACCACTCAGATCAGAATACCATTCAAACCCATTTGGTTCTTTAAACATCCGGATATTGTCAAACCAGTTAGATTTACACAGAATCCCCACAGTGCAGGAGACCATTCGACCCATTGAGCCTGAACTGTCAACAATCCCACGGCCCTATTCCCATAACCCCACATATTTACCCCGTCAATCCCCCAACACCAAGGGGTAATTTAGCAGAGTCAATTCACCTAACCCGCACACATCTTTGGAGCGTGGAAGGAAACCGGAGCACCCGGAGGAAACCCAGGGAGAACATGCAAACTCCACACAGATAGTCATCCGAGGCCAGAATTGAATCCAGCAGAGCACTTGGAAAACATTGACAGGGTTGGACAGTCAGCATGGATTTACGAAAGGGAAATCATGCTCAACAACTCTATTGGAATTATTTGAGTAGAGTTGATGTGGGGGAGTCAGGGCGTGTGGTTTATTTGGGCTTTCAGAAGATTTGAGAAAGTCCCTCCCATATAAGTGTATAAAATTAAAGTACATGGGGTATGGGGCAGTATTGAGATGGATAGAAAATTGGTTGGCAGACAGGAAACAGGAATAAACATATATTTTTCCCAAGTGGCAGGTAATGACAAGGAGGGTACCACAGGGATCAGTGCCAGGACCCCTATATATATACCCTATATATATATATATATATATATAAAAAACATATAAGTGATTTATAGGAGGGAACCAAATGTATTATCTCCAAACTTGAAGATGACACAAAGCTGGGTGGAGTGTGAGCTGTGAGGAGGATGCAGAGATGCTTCAGTTTGGACAAGTTCAGTGAATGAGCAAATGCATGGCAGATGCAGTATAGTATGGATAAATGTACGGTTATCCACTTTGGTAGCAAAAACAGGAAGGCAGGTCATCTATTAGGCTATAAATTAGATGGGGAACTTGCAACAAGACCTGGGTGTCCTCAAACACCAGTCACTGAAAGTGAGCATCTAGGTACAACAGACGGTAAAGGCAGCAAATGGTATGTTGACCCTTGATAGCAAGAGGATTTGAGCACAGGAGCAGGGATGTCTTGCTGCAATTATACAAGGCCTTGGAGAGATCACACCTGGCAGGATGTTCTTGCTCTAGAGGGATTGCAGTGAAGGTTTACCAGGCTGATTCCTGGGATGGTGGGACTGATGCAAGAGGAGAGATTGAGTTGGTTAGGATTATATGCACTGGAGTTTAGAAGAACGAGGGGGGGGATTTTAGGGGAACCTATCGAATTCCAGCAGGACTAGACAGAATAGATGCAGAAATGATAATCCCAATGGCAGGTTGTCCAGAATTAGTCAAAGGATACAGGGTAAACCTAGGACTGAGGCAAGGAAAAATTTCTTCACCCAGAGTGGTAAGCCTGTGGAATTCACTGCCACAGACAGCAGTTGTGGCCAAAACATTGCATGTTTTCAAGGAGTTAGATATAGCTCTTAGGGCGAAAGGGATCAAAGGATGGGGAGGGGAGCAGTAACAGGTTATCAAGTTCAATGATCAGCCATGAATGATAATGAATGGCAGAGCAGGTAGGTTCAATTGGCTGAATAGTCTACTCTTGCTCCTATTTTCTGTGTTTTTATATTTACCCACCACCAAATTAAACACGCACCTTTTTCATCTGGAACTTGATGGTTGATTTGACTTCATCCACTTTGGTTAGCATGTTCTCATTGTGAGTGAGGAGAGAAGGGAACTTGCCAGCCTTGTTCAGACCAGGTCCCAGAATACGAGGAATCTGCTTAATAAGAGACTCCGAGGCAAGGAAAGCATCATACTTCTTTGCTGCAAAGGAAAGTATTCAGAGTCAGAGTGGCATAGCAAAGGAGGTCACACTCCCAGACTTTTCCCCAATTTCACCACATACTTATTCTAATCTTCATTTGAGGGCCGCTGCTGAATCCATATCTACCATCCAAGGCAGCTCACCATCACCTCAAGGGGCAATTAGGGATGGGTAATCAATGCTGGCCCTGCCAGCGCCATTCATCCATGAATAACAATCAGGAATCTATCTATATATACCGTTGCTACAGAAGCTTTGATTATATGACATTGCTTCCCAAACAGATACACAGCAACTGAAGCGATGGGCTATAAACACTGAAGCTGAAAGTTACATTTCTATCCCAATATTTTAATACCCGTGTACAGACAAACACCAACACTCTAACCAGGTGCAACTCAAACTTCACGGCACAGATTTAAACATTGGAACATCGCGCCAAACCTGGTCAGTGTTCACAAATTGGACTTGGGTCTATTCCCCAGATTGACTGAGTTAAACAATTCACCTCTGCCTCAAACACCTGTAAAAAATAGTACTGTTCAGAATATTCCAGAGCTCTCATGGGGTTAGACGGCATAGCGGGAGGCCACTTGACATCTTTGGAAAAACAAACAGTACCGAGCGGAGACAAAAATGATGATCACAAAGATGATGCTCCCAGGGTGTCTTGTGGCACCCTCTTATCTACGAGCAGCTGGTAGCACCCAGCACGATATTAACTAAGTTGACCTCAGCCATAATGATAAGAGGGGAGGTGACAACTTGGGTACCTCTGTTCTTGGCCAGAGCTATTTGAACAAGTAATCATAATCCAATCCCTAGATATAAAACATATTCACAGGAAGTCCTCATCAGGTAGTTGCCTTCTTCAGATAGAGGAAAGCTGGGGGTACCCAGCCCCTTGATTAATTTGAAAACCACCGTCATTGGCTATAACCCCTGCTCGTCCATTTAAGTTATCAGGAAGCAACAGGTTAAAAATAAACTCCTTGATGCTATGATCTTAACCACTTTTTTGGTTTAGTTGCGACTTTTAGAATATAACCTAAACCTTGCACACACTCTAATCCATATCAGTACAGTCTGAATGACTGCTTGAACCAATATAAACCAAATCTTCCTGAGTCCTAGTAAAAGGTCATCAACCTGAAATGTTAATCGTCTCTCTCCAGTTGCAGTCTGTCCTGCTGATTAGTTCCATCAGCCACAGTATTTTGCCTTTGTAACAAAGTCCTTGATTTCAAAACACACCAGGTGTTCCTGGATGTTGACAGACAACTTAGTGACCAAGAAACTGATTAAAAAGTTAACTACACAGCAGTACAGACTGAAGATTAGGAAACCAATAGTCATCGTGTAGACTACTAGATCAATCGCTCAATGTCAGATACAACTTAGCTCAATGCATGGTGGGTCTGCCTGCTGCACAGGAAGATTCCTCAAGTATCATAGAATCATAAGACCATGAGACATAGGAGCGGAAGTAAGGCCATTCGGCCCATCGAGTCCACTCCACCATTCAATCATGGTTGATTTCAACTCCATTTACCCGCTCTCTCCCCATAGCCCTTAATTCCTCGAGAAATCAAGAATTTATCAATTTCTGTCTTGAAGACGCTCAACGTCTCGGCCTCCACAGCCCTCTGTGGCAATGAATTCCACAGACCCACCACTCTCTGGCTGAAGAAATTTCTCCTCATCTCTGTTCTAAAGTGACTCCCTTTTATTCTAAGGCTGTGCCCCCGCGTCCTAGTCTCCCCTGTTAATGGAAACAACTTCCCTACGTCCATCCTATCTAAGCCGTTCATTATCTTGTAAGTTTCTATCAGATCTCCCCTCAACCTCCTAAACTCCAATGAATATAATCCCACGATCCTCAGACGTTCATCGTATGTCAGGCCTACCATTCCTGGGATCATCCGTGTGAATCTCCGCTGGACCCGCTCCAGTGCCAGTATGTCCTTCCTGAGGTTTGGGGCCCAAAATTGCTCACAGTACTCCAAATGGGGCCTAACCAGTGCTTTATAAAGCCTCAGAAGTACATCCCTGCTTTTGTATTCCAAGCCTCTTGAGATAAATGACAACATTACATTTGCTTTCTTAATTACGGACTCAACCTGCAAGTTTACCTTTAGAGAATCCTGGACTAGGACTCCCAAGTCCCTTTGCACTTTAGCATTATGAATTTTGTCACCGTTTAGAAAATAGTCCATGCCTCTATTCTTTTTTCCAAAGTGTACGACCTCGCACTTGCCCACGTTGAATTTCATCAGCCCTACAGTGCAAGAGGCCATTTGGCCCATTGAGTCAGCACCGACTATAATCCCACCCAGATCCTATCCCCATAACCCCAGGTATTTACCCTGCTAGTCCCCTGACACTAAGGGGCAATTCAGCTTGGCCAATCAACCCAACATCTCCAGGTGCTCCGGTTTCCTCCCACAGTCCAAAGGAAACCCATGCAGACACAGGAGAATGAGCAAACTCCACACAAACAGTGACCCGAGGCCAGAATTGAACCCTGGTCCCTGGTGCTGTGAGGCAGCAATGCTAACCACTGTGCTGCCCATAAAGTAGACCAACACCTGAAGACGTGCTTCCCTCCTGTGCCGGAGTGCAGCCCTCAACTGCAGTGGGTCACAGCAAAAGTTGCTTGGAAGGGAGATGGAAGTACAATGTAACCAGGAGCTCCTTCCTGCAAAGAGATACACCTCAGTGCCCATATACTGCACCAGGCCTCCTTCAACCAGTCTTCAGGTTAACCAATGCTCATAGATCCAAGACCAAAGAAGCTGCTTCAACCTGGATCTGTACAGCCTTCCAAGCAATCAACAATGCACAGCCCCTCTTGTACCAATCAAATGCGCATTGCTTCATTGGCATTCAAGGAATTGTAATATTGCCTCAAAATATTAGAATGCATTGTTCCGAATCCAAAACTATCAATGCTTTAAATAAAAGTTGCCTCTACTCTACCATCAGAAACCTCAAAGGCCAAGTGATACAGAACTCCTTAGAGACAAGTGTAAAGGTGAAACCCTGCTTCACCAAATCCCACAAGAGCACCATTCTGGATACTTATGGACGTTTAAATTCCGCCAGTGCCGGTACAAACACCCTCAAACTCACCAAGCTTCTTGACCATCTTCTTGTTTTTGTTCAGCTTCTTCAGAGCTTCAATGTCCATGTGAGGGAGGTCAGCAGCCTTTGCCTCATCACAGTGCTGCTGGTCTCCAAGCACGCATATGGAAAACTTAGGCCGGGGTGCACTCTTTAGCCTAGACAAGCACAGCAGAGAGTCAAACGTCAGAGAAACAGTTGAAAGTGAGGCCATTTTAGGGAAGTTTCTGTTGAGTGCCTTACCCTTGATGCTGGCTTCTCAAGTGCCTTATCCACCAGCAACTTACTCCTTACAAATGGTCGGCAGGATTGGCAATATTGCCTCACCTAGCCTCCCCTCATGTTTTAAGACCCAGGGTAGGGGTCCGTCCAAACCCCTTACAGGGCTGAACTACCCATGATTTTCAGTACCCACAAGCTGCACAGAAGTAGCATTTAAATATTGTTTGCAAGCAGACAAATCCAATTCCTATTCTACAGCTTGTGCACTGAGAACTGGGTTGAGCAATAAGAAGTCGAACCTGACTGTGCCAGAGAAACGCTTGTCCTTCTGAGGGTCATAATTCTTCAGACTGATCTGTAGCTCCACAGTCTCCAGGAACCTAAACAGAAGATAGTCCCATTAGTTATGCAGACCAACTATCAAGCTATCATAAAATCTTCCATAAAAACAATGTTAGACAGTTGGTGTGGTCTTGAAGGTCTTAGAAATCATAGAAACCCTACAGTACGGAAAGAGGCCATTCGGCCCATCGAGTGTGCACCGACCACAATCCCACCCAGGCCCTACCCCCATATCCCTACATATTTTACCCACTAATCCCTCTAACCTACGCATCCCAGGACACTAAGGGGCAATTTCAGCATGGCCAATCAACCTAACCCACACATCTTTGGACTGTGGGAGAAAACCGGAGCACCCGAAGGAAACCCACGCAGACATGAGGAGAATGTGCAAACTCCACACAGACAGTGACCCAAGCCAGGAATCGAACCCAAGTCCCTGGAGCTGTGAAGCAGCAGTGCTAACCACTGTGCCACCGTGAATAAATAAAGTTTATTTTAATAAATAAACTTCCACACCTCCAAAATCACTCCAACCTTCTAACATTTTTGTTTTTGGGATGTAACAAGACAGCATTTATGGATAATCAAAGTCAGCACAAGGACATTAATATTTGAATGAAATAGACAGGATGCAGCTCAAGTATGCCTGTCGTTGGATTTGTAATGAATAGTAAAGTTGATTGGAAGCAATGGCCTGGGTGCCAAGTGTTGTCATATCATGTTGACCATTTGTCCACGCAAAGCTGGACAGAGAAAATGACATGTTCAAACACGAGGGTAACTGTTCTTAAAGCAGCCTTGAGGCTCCACTGTAGTGCGGGAACAACACACATACACTATTTGTCCAATAACCAGGGCCCCTTTCAGAAAATATACAAGGCGGAACCTGATCACTGAGATATACAACACTGCTTTCTAAAAAGTGTTTCACTGCTTATGAAGCATAATGTCATGTATACATCTACCAGAAGCAAACGTTTTAGGCTCCACGCATGTCTACCTTGTATTAAGACATCTGGGACTCGCACAACAGACTTACTTGCGAGGTTTCGTTTGGGATCCCTGGAGGACCTCACGGACAGCTTCGTACAGGGTATCGCGAGAGACTTTGCTGCTGTAAGACACAAAAAAAAAACAATTAAACCCATGAATGGGGAAATAAATGGATTTGGTAGAAGGTGGAATAGATCCAACAGCCCTGCATTAGAGTAAAATCACATGCTAGTCAAATACACATACCTCAAAATACTAGAACTTGCCAGTAAGGTTATTTACTTGTGAGAAAAACAGTTCCTAGCTAGATTACAGACAAACCTTCGGGTGAAAGTTTTACAATAAACCTACGTAGGCAAGATTGGAATTTTAAACAATGTTCTGTGTACTGACTAACTGTATAGCAGGCAACACCTGTGACTTGGAGCTGAGAGTTTTATCAGGATGCTTTCCCTGTGATTGCCTTGCAAGAGAACTGTGTTGGAGTTGTGTTAGAGGAAAGTACAGAGGGAGCTACTCTAGAGGTTTCTCTGCACTTTCATAGCAACTTAGCTGCAGTGTTAATGTAAGCCTACTTGTGACACTAATAAAGTTATAAATTTAAAACTCCATATTTGATTCACAAATAAACAATTGTTACTTGTCCCTGGGTCTGTTTCCTGTGGTTATTTGGAAGCAGTCCACTACAAGCACATAAATTCACCCATTTGATTCCTACAATGGGCCCAGTCACGAGCAGGCACAGCTGTCCTTGTACACCAATTTATTATACAACAATTCAATAAGAGTGATTAAAACACAAGATGGGCTTTTAATTATGGTTTTAAAGGTGGAGAAGCTTCAGGTCACAGGGTAGGCAGCTGAAGCCATAACTTCCAGCAAGAAAACAAAGGAAAATGTGCAATGTACAGGGAGCTAAGCTGTGTGAGAAAATCAAAATAGGGCTAGAGCACAGAGCGTGATGTGAATTTGAAAGATTTGGGTTGAGAGTCAATAGACCTGGGATAACAAATGAATGGGGTGCAGGATATTCAAGAGGATTATAGAAAGCTTACACTTAGCCCATGACTCCACCACACAAAAAAAGTCTCACAGCCCAATCCTACTTTTTCAGACATTTGGTACATAGTCTGGCAAGTTACAGTAATTGAGGTACATAGCCAGACACCTTTAAAATGAATGGAGCATTTTGGCCTGTTACACTTTCAGGACATTCAGCCCATTGTGGGCAGCACTGCTGCCTCAGTGCCTAGGACCCAGGTTCAATTCCCAGCGTGGGTCACTGCCGGTGTGGAGTTTGCACATTCTCCTCATGTCGGCCAGGAGTTTCCTCCGGGTGCTCCGGCTTCCTCCCACGCAAAGATGTTCAGGTTAGGTGGATTGGCTATGCTAAATGGCAGACGGAGTTTAACCCTGATAAGTGCGAGGTGATTCATTTTGGTAGGACAAATTTGAATGCGGATTACAGGGTCAACGGCAGGGTTCTGAGGAATGTGGAGGAACAGAGAGATCTTGGGGTTCATATCCACAGATCTCTGAAGGTTGCCACTCAAGTGGATAAAGCCGTGAAGAAGGCCTATAGCGTGTTAGCGTTTATTAACAGGGGGTTTGAGTTTAAGAGCCATGGGGTTATGCTGCAACTGAACAAGGCCTTGGTGAGACCACATTTGGAATAGTGTGCACAGTTCTGGTCACCTCACCATAAGAAGGATGTGGAAGCATTGGAGAGTGCAAAGGAGATTTACCAGAATGCTGCCTGGTTTGGAGGGTAGGTCTTATGAGAAAAGGTTGAGGGAGCTAGGGCTTTTCTCTTTAGAGCAGAGGAGAATGAGAGGCGACTTAATAGAGGTTTATAAGATGATGAGGGGGATAGAGTGGAAGTTCAGAGACTATTTCCTCGGGTAGATGTAACTGTTACTAGGGGGCATAAATACAAGGTTCATGGTGGGAGATATAGGAGGGATGTCCGAGGTAGGTTCTTTACTCAGAGTGGTTGGGGTGTGGAATGGACTGCCTGCTGTGATAGTGGAGTCGGGACACTTTAGGAACTTTCAAGCGGTTATTGGATAGGCACATGGAGCACACCAGAATGATAGGGAGTGAGATAGCTTGATCTTGGTTTCGGACAAAGCTCGCCACAACATGAAGGGCCTGTACTGTTCTATGTCAAGTTGTCCACGTGTGTCAGGGGATTAGCAGGGTAAATATGTGGGGCTATAGGGATTGGCTGGGATGCTCTGCTGGAAAGTTGGTGCAGACTTGATGGGCCGAATGCACTGTAGGGATTCTATGACACTAAGAGTTTTAACAACACCAGGTTAAAGTCCAACAGGTTTATTTGGTAGCAAATGGCATTTGCTACCAAATAATTCTGTTGGACTTTAACATGGTGTTGTTAAAACTCTTACTGTATTTACCCCAGTCCAACGCCGGCATCTCCACATCTGGATTCTATGATCCAGTTCAGCCATTATATTCAAGTCATAGATTATGTCCAGTTTAACTCCATCTATTGCACAACACGCCTCTCAGGAGTATAACAGGGCTGTGTTACACCTACAGTGCTAGTCTGACAATTTGCTGGGCAGAAAGGCCGCAGCCACACTCAGGCTCAGTCTCACTGAGGGTCTCCCACTCCCCAGGCGCTCGCAGTCACGTGAGCCGCCCATAGGCAGCCCGATGGCGGGACTGGGAGTCAGAATAAACCCGAATCCGCGCTTCCACTCCGCCATTACGCCCCCCACCAACCAACTTGTCTTTAAGGGGGGGGTCCCGAGCTCCCTGCCGCCAGCCACCGGTGGATGAGGGCGGCGGATGGCGGCGGATTGCCGGGCAGGCCTGAGGCCTCTACTCCCTCCGCTCCTCACCTCATCCTGTCGGTGACTCCGGAAGAAGAAAGGCTCGAGGCCTGGCGCTGCCGCCTTTTATACCCGCCCCTCCCGCCCCAGTCCCGCCCCGCCAGCGTCACCGGGCCTAGCTCAGCTTATTTATTTCTCGATTTGAGTTTGAAATGGTGGGTTTGGATTTTTATTTCGCAGCCTCCGACACAGAGACTGTTTAAACTATAAAGATTATTTCTCGCAGTAAATTCCCTCGGCCCTTTATCAGTGTAACAGACATTGCCATCCCCCAGCACCGGCCGCCTCCTCAGGAGGGCCGGGGCCGAGTGCAGACACCCACAAATCTGACCGGTTTCAATCTAAAATAGTTGAAGAGATTTTTCCAATTTACCTCACAGCTACTGAATTTAAATATCTGCTCCTAATGACTTGTTTAAATATATGCATGATGTGGAGATGCCGGCGTTGGACTGGGGTAAACACAGCAAGAAGTCTCACAACACCAGGTTAAAGTCCAACAGGTTTATTTGGCATATATGCATATTTGGTTTATATGCATATCAGACTTTTTAACATATTGTTTTGAAAAAGGTTAAGTTTTGTTGTCTCGGTGTTTATTAAACTAGAAGCAGGAGTAGGCCATTTGGCCCTTCAAGCCTGTTCTGCCATTCATTTTGATCATATTCAATATACTGATCCCAGCTTTCCCTTGATCCCTTTAGCCCGAAGAACTATATCTAATTTCTTATCGAAATCACACAATGTTTTGGCCTCAATACTTTCTGTGGCAGTGAATTCCACACATTCACCACTCTCTCCAGATGAAGAAATTTTTCCTCACCTCAGTCCTAAAAGGTTCATCCCTTTTCCTCAAACTATGACCCCTAGTTGTGGTTCCCCCACCATCAGGAACATTCTTTCAGAATCTACCCTGTCTGCTTCTGTTAGAATGTTATAAGTTTCTATGAGATTCGCTCTCACTCTTCTAAACCCCAGTGAAAACAATGCTAGCCTAGTCAATCTTTCCTCACCCATCAGTCCCGCCATCCCGCCTGGTAAATCTTTACTGTACTCATGAGCAAGAGTATCCTTCCTCGGATAACGACATCAAAATTGCACACAATACTCCAGGTGTGATCTCACCAATGCCCTGTACAACTGCAGTAAACCATCCCTATTCGTATACTCAAATCCTCTTGCTATGAAGGCCATGGAATTTGCCTTTTTTACTGCCTCCTGTATTCGCATGCTTAAACTATTTCTACAAACCACTTTTCCAACTTTATGGCCAAGTTGGAAAGGATTAGAATCAAGTTTGTCTCCAAGTTTGATTTAAGCCTTGTTCATTTTTTTAAAGGGGCCAGGCTTAATAAACCAATCAACTGCAGGCAAGTTAGGTGGGAAAGCTTTGAGATCATAATGCAGGATATCTTTTTGTGTCCAACCAAATAAACAAAATCAATTTAGAGACAACTAGATCATAATCCAGGACAACACAAAAAAACAGTTGGTTAGACACGTGGATGAATTAAGGAGAGCCAATATGATTGGTTAAAAGCAAATTGAGTTTTTTGATGAGGTAACAGGATATTGAAGTTGATGCAATGTATCCCAATTCTTTCCCTAACCTAGTGGTGTAGTAAGGGGTAGTCCGTTTCCATAGTTAGTAATTCCTGGAATAGTCTGTCACCAGTGTCTTATGGCTTTAGAGCACCCACTCCGCATCAAGTGTGGCTGACCAGGATATTCTCCCGCCTGCTCTTACTACCAGCCGTTGGCGTGTTCGGAAGGATTTGCAGTAATGTTTAACCACATTACGAACACATCTTCCTTGGCCATCAAGTCCTGAGGTGAGACTCGAACCTGGATCTTCTGGCTCAGAGGCAAGAACATTATCCACTACGCCACAAGAATTCTGATGTGATATGTATAGACTTCTAAAAGGCATTTGATAAGGAGCTGGAGATCATAGGCTTGTCAGCAAAGTTGATACCAATGGGATACAAGAGAAATGAGGCGGCATGGATATGAAGTTGGCTGAGTGCAGGACTAGAGGGTAGTGTGTTTTTTGGATTGGAGGAACGGTGCTCCCCAGGTATCAGTACGAGATCACTACTTGATTAATTCTGTATCTCACCTACTTTTCAACCACACTCATGTATGCACTGAAACATCTTGACGCATCATACATCTCAGCCCATAACTTCCTCAGAGAGGCAATCAGCAAATGATTATTACTCCATAGTGACTTACCTGGATTTAACTTGTAAAGTGTCTGTCTTGCCCAATCTCCCTGACTCAGACCAGGTGAGACTGAAGAAGTGAAACACGTCCCCGACTCCAGCAGCGAAAGTGGAAAAGGAGTGGAGTGAAGGAGGATACGCCCCCTTTTTACAACACTAGCTGCCGTAAAGCAGATGACTTTAAAGATCACGTTGAAAGGGAGAAGACAAGTTTCTAAGGTAAGTGAATTGGATGTGGGGATGGAGGTTCGGACATCAGCGGGCTCGGCCCAAACATCGGCTGAGGGGGGAGGGGGCGGAGGCAGTGATCGTGACATTGGGGGAGGAAGGGGGAGGACATTGGGAGAGATAGGGGTGTTTGGAAATGAGGGAGGGATGGGAGTTTGGACATCAGTGGGATGGGGTTTAGGACATCGGGTTTGGGTAGTTTGACAATGGGGGTGAGGAGTTGGATATTGGCTAGTGGTGTCAGATATTGTCTGGGGGGTGTTAGACGTTGGCAGGGGGTAGTCGGACGTTGGCGTGGGGTAGTCGGACGTTGGCGGGGGGTAGTCGGACATTGGCAGGGGGTAGTCAGACGTTGGCGGGGGTGGGGGGGGTAGTCAGACATGTTGAAACAACAAGTCTAAAGGCACTATATCTGAATGCATGGAACATTTGCAATAACAGTGCAAATTGGTATACACAGGTATGATACTGTTGTGATTACAGAGACATGGCTACAGTGTGACCAAGGATAAGGAACTAACTATCAAGTGTATTCTGCTCAGGAAGGGCAGACAAAAAGGAAAAGAAGGTAGGGTGGCATCGTTAGTTAAGGATGAATCAAAGCAATACTGAGAGAAAATATAAGCTCAGAAAATGTAAGTGTCGAATCAGTCTGTGTGGAGCTAAGAAGCAACAAGGGGCAGAAAACATTAGTGGGAGTTGTCTATAGGCCTCTGAGAAGAATTGGTAAAACAGGAAAGTAGAGATGCATGTGATAAAGGTGTGACATTAATCATGGGTGACTTTAATCTACATGTAGACTGGCAAACCAAATTAGCAATAATATTGTGTGGATGAATACCTGGAGTATGTGAGAGATTTTATTTTTTGATCAGTATATCAAGGAAACAACTAGGGAACATGCTATCCTAGATTTGATATTGTGCAATGAGAAGGGATTAATTAATTATATTGTTGTGTGGGGGTTCTTTAGGGAACAATGACCATAGCATACTAGAATGCTTCATTAGGATGGAAAGTGAAGAGGTCTGATCTGAAACTAGGGTCCTAAATCTAAACAAAGGCAACTACAAAGGTCTGAGACATGAGCTGGCTAAGATAGTTAGGGCGGCATGGTGGCACAATGGTTAGCACTGCTGCCTCACAGTGCCAGGGACTTGGGTTCGATTCCCGGATTGGGTCACTGTGTGTGTGTGTGTGTGTGTGTGGAGTTTGCACATTCTCCCCATGTCTGCGTGGGTTTCCTCTGGGTGCTCCGGTTTCCTCCCACATTCTGAAAGATGTGCTGGTTGGGCGCATTGATCCGAACAGGCACCGGACCGTGGCGACTAGGGGAATTTCACAGTAACTTCATTGCAGTGTTAATGTAAGCCTTACTTGTGACTAATAAATAAACTTTAACTTTAATAGATTGAGGAACTTCATTAAAAGGCATGACGGTAGATCGGCAGTGGCTATCTACATCCCAATTTTGTGCAAAAAAACAAGAAAAGCAGCCCAACCGTGGCTAACAAAGGAAATGAACAATAATATTAGATCCAAAGAGGAGTCACACAAAATTACTAGAAAAGGTAGCAAGCCTGAGCATAGGGAGCGGTTCAGAATTCAGCAAAGGAGGATCAAGGGGGGGAAAATAGAGTATGAAAGTAAACATGCAAGTAACATAAAGCAGAGTGTAAAAACTTTTATAAATAAACTTTTGTAAAAAGAAAAAGATTACTGAAGACAGATATAAGACCCTTACAGTCTGAAATGGGAGAATTTATAATAGAGAACCAGGAAATGGCAGAGCAATTAAACAACTACTTTAATACTGTTTTCACAGAGGAAGTCACAAAAAAAACTTCCTCGGAATGCTAGAGAACTAAAGGTCTGAGAAGGAGGAATTGAGGAAATCAGTCTTACTCAAAAAGTAGCGCTGAAGAAATTAATGGAACTGAAAGACAATAAATCCCCAGGGCCTGATAATCTACATCCCAGGGGACTAAAGGAGGTGGCCATGGAAATAGTGGATAAGTTAGTTGTTATCTTCCAAAGTTGTGTAGATCCTATTTTCTATGTTTCCAGGTAACAGCGAGTAAACTCTTGTTTGCCGGTGACTTTCCTCTCATTGTACACACACTGGAGGAATGCAGCTTCTTGTTGACCACTTTACCCAAACCTCAGACTACTTCAGCCACACAGTAAGTCTGAGAAAGACAGATTTTGTACCAATCTGCCCCTGGTCACAAACATCAAGACCCCAGAGTCACGATCAACAATGTCCCCACCTCAACTCAATTCAGAGGTTGTGCTATTTCTCCAACAATACCATGGTGCATGATGAATTTACCCATCACATTTTGCAGGCCCATCCACAGGTTTTCACTCAAGTATGGAGCTTGGCACAAAACAAAGATCAAACTCCACCATGCAGTGGTTCCCACATCATTTCTCTGTGGCTATGAGGTAAGGACAACCTACCAATGTTAGATAAAACAGTTAAATGCATTCCATTTTCTCTGCTTAAGCTCAATCTGTCACAATTAGATGGCAGGAGCAAATCCCTAACACTAAAGTTCTTGCAACGTGCCACATACATGCTCATCAGACCTTGGCTTCACTGGGTCAAATCATGCAGTTCGTATGGAGAATTACTGCATAGTAAGAAGTCTCACAACACCAGGTTAAAGTCCAACAGGTTTATTTGGTAGCAAATACCATAAGCTTTCGGAGCACAGCTCCTTCGTCAGATGGAGTGGATATCTATTCTCCAACAGTACACAGAAAACAAGTTACAGAATACTAATTAGAATGCAAATCTCTACAGCCAGCCAGGTCTTAAAGGTACAGATAATGTGGGTGGAGGGAGCATTCAACACAGGTTAAAGAGATGTGTATTGTCTCCAGACAGAACAGCTAGTGAGATTCAGTAGCAGACGCTACGACAACGGATGAATGAACACCGCTCGACAATCACCAGGCAAAACTGTTCTCTCCCTGTGGGGGAGCACTTCAGCAGTCACGGGCATTCAGCCTTGGATCTTCAGGTAAGCGTTCTCCAAGGCAGCCTTCACGACACACGACAGCGCAGAGTCGCTGAGCAGAAACTGATAGCCAAGTTCCGCACACATGAGGACGGCCTAAACCGGGATGTTGGATTTATGTCACATTATCAGTAACCCCCACAGCTTGTAGAATCTCACTGGCTGTTCTGTCTGGAGACAATACACATCTCTTTAACCTGTGTTGAATGCTCCCTCCACCCACATTATCTGTACCTTTTAAGACCTGGCTGGCTGTAGAGATTTGCATTCTAATTAGTATTCTGTAACTTGTTTTCTGTGTCTGTGCACTGTTGGAGAACAGATATCCACTCCATCTGACGAAGGAGCTGTGCTCCGAAAGCTTATGGTATTTGCTACCAAATAAACCTGTTGGACTTTAACCTGGTGTTGTGAGACTTCTTACTGTGCTTACCCCAGTCCAACGCCGGCATCTCCACATCAGAATTACTGCATACCAGAGGTAGTATTCTACAGCCAGCTAAGCACAGGAACTTGCACCATAGGATGTCTCAAACTCAGATACAAAGACATCTGAAAGCTAACCTCAGAATGTGTAGGTTGAACCCTGCAAGAACCTGAGACAGGTTCAAATGGAGAAGTTGCTGTCATTGAGCAATCTCAACATTTTGAGGACAGAATCAGGTCCCTACAGGGCCAGGAGGCGCACTGCAAAGCCGCTGCCTTCACTCACCTCTCCAATAGTGACTTCACATGTTAACCGGAATCCTCCAGTCATTCACGCCCCGCTGCCAGCGAGAACAGGGAATTTGGTGCTCAGCCAAATGTCCGTTCACAACAGCGGGACCAGAGAATCCCAGCCGCAGGCAAGGTCGGAGAATCTGGCCCGATTCATTTGCAATGGGATTCACAAATCAAGATTTGGTTTAAGGTACGAGTCAACACCAACCCGGACAGTGAACAACTGGCCCCCTTGCTGAACATATATCCATCTGAGTGACAGGAGAATTCATCAATGAATGATTTAGACTTGGCTACTCGGGTACAATTTCAAAATTTGCTGGTAACGCAGAATTTGGAAGTAAAGTGAACTGATGGGAGGTTAGTGACGGACTTTAAGAGGACAAAGGCTAGTGAAATGGGCGAACAGATGGCAGATGCAATTTAATGCAGAGAAGTGCAAAATGATACATTTTGATAGGAAGAACGAGGAGAGACAATGTAAACCAAAGGGTGTAATTCTGAGTGGGGAACAGGAATGTGGAGCTATATGTGCACAAATCGCTGAAGGTGGTAGGGCAGGTTGAGAAATTGGTTAAAAAGGCACATAAAACCCTGAGCTTTACACATAGAGGCACAGAGTACAAAAGCAAGGATGGTATAGTGATAAGTAGTCAGACTTTAAGAGAATACAGAAAATATTTACGGCAAAAGCTCAAGGGTTGAGGGACTTCAGTTAATTGTATAGACTTGAACGGCTAACATTCTCCTTCAGAACATTGAGAGGAAATTTGAAAGAGTCATTCAAAATCACAAGAGGGCTGGACAGAGGAGATCAAGACAAACTGTTACCATTGGCAGAGGAACAGATCATAGAAATTATAGAAACCCCACAATACAGAAAGAGGCCATTCGGCCCATCGAGTCTGCACCGACCACAATCCCACCCAGGCCCTAGCCCCATATCCCTACATATTTTACCCGCTAATCCCTCTAATCTATGCATCCCAGGACACTAAGGGGCAATTTTAGCATGGCCAATCAACCTAACCCGCACATCTTTGGACTGTGGGAGGAAACCGGAGCACCCGGAGGAAACCCACGCAGACACGAGGAGAATGTGCAAACTCCACACAGACAGTGACCCAAGCCAGGGATCGAACCCAGGTCCCTGGAGCTGTGAAGCAACAGTGCTAACCACTGTGCTACCGTGCCGCCCTAATGATACAGATTTAAAGCGATTGGCAAAGGAACCAAAATTGACATAAAGAAAAAAAGACATTATGTAGTGTGTGGTTTTGGTTATAATCTGGAATGTACTGTTTGAAAGGGCAGGAGAAGCAGATTTCAAAAGGGAATTAGACAAGTACCTCAAGGGGGGAAAAAATACAGGGTTATGGGGAGCGACCCAGGCAGCGGGACTAGCTCAATTGCTCTTGTAGAGAGCTCGTATGGATGCCATGGGTTGAATGGCCTTCATCTGTGCTGTAACTCTTCTATTATAAAGACACTACAAAAAGGTTTAGATAGTTTAAGTGAGAGGGCGAAGATCTGACAAATGGAGTATAGTGTGGCAAAATGTGAAATTGTCCATTTTAGCAGGAAGAATAAAGGAGAAGCACATTATCTAAATGGTGAGAGATTGCAGAGTTCTGAGGTTCAGAGGGATCTAGGTGTCCCAGTGCGTGAAGGTTAGTTTTCAGGTACAGCAAGTAATCAGGAAAGCTAATGGAATTTTATCATTTATTGCAAGGGGAATTGAGTACAAAAGTCGGGAGGTTATGTTTCAGTGGTACGGGGCACTAGTGAGACAACAATACGTATAGTGTTGGTCGCCATATTTAAGGAAGGATGTAAATGTGTTGGAAGCAGTTCAGAGAAGGTTTACCAGACTAACACTTGGAATGGGCGGGTTGTCTTATGAGGAAAGGCTGGACAGGCCAGGTTTGTATCCAGTGGAGTTTAAAAGAGTAAGAGCTGGCTTGTTTGAAACATATAAAATCCTGAGGGATCTTGGCAGGGTGAATGTGGAGAGGATGTTTCCTCCGTAGGAGAATCTAGAACTAAGGGTCACTGTTTAAAAATAAGGGGTCGCCCCCAATGAAAATGAATAAGGTGAATATTTTTCACTCAGAGGGCCGTGGGTCTTTGGAACCCTCTTCCTGAAAAGGTAGTGGCAGAGTCTTTGAATATTTGAAAGCAAAAATGGATAGATTCTTGGTAAGCAAGGGGGTGATAGGTTAATGGGGGAGAGGGAAGCACATTTGAGGTTATTGTCAGATCAGCCATGACCTTACTAATTGACAGAGCAAGCTTGAGGGGTTGAATAGCCTGTTCCTGCTCCTTGTTTGTATCTTCATCCTAACCTTGACCTCACTGTATTACTTTGCTGCTTGTCTTGCATCTCGCCAATACTACTCACTTCAATCTCTTCTGTGAAACCCACCTTCCCTCACCTAGGTCCTCTCTCCATCTTGCTGCTGCTGAACCACTTGATCTCAATGATCATTGACATAGTTAATGACTCCCTCCACTTGAAGGTCACATTTTAGGTTCAGGCTGTGTGGTAAATGTGACACTCAGCATTTCTTTACCCAAACTATCTCATGTTACCCTCTCAGCTTCACATACCTATCATGTTGTGGAAGGCACAGTGGTTAGCACATCTGCCTCACAGCACCGGGTTCAATTCCGGCCTCGGTTGAATGTTTGCACATTCTCCCCGTGTCTGCATGGGTTTCCTCCCACAGTCAAAAGATGTGCGGGTTAGGTTGATTGGCTATGCTAAATTGACCCTAGTGTCAGGGGATTAGCAGGGTAAATACGTGGGGGTTACGGGAATACGGGTTACAGTGGGATTGTGGTGGATGCAGACTTGATGGGCCGAATGCCCTCCTTTTGCACTGTAGAGATTCTATAGATTCGATTCTATGTTCTGCACTCCTTCACCCCTCTCACTAACCATTACCTTCTCTATAATCCCCCATTCCCATCACTACCCTGTTTTTAAAGAAAACAGATTAGAATGAGGTAAGGAATTGCTTCAGTGCTTTGCCATTCTCTTTTTCTCTTTCTCTCATAGTTGTTAGAATCAGAGTATCACTGAACTTTTCTACTAAGAAAAGATGGGTAGAATAATTCACTAAGAGCAGGAGAATGGGACTGAGTGGATAGCTCTATAGGAGTCAGACGTGATGAGTGAATGGTCTCCTTCTCTGCTGTATGATAGAAAACATTGAAGTAATACTAAATGAAGAAAGACACACTGTGAACAATTTTCAACTGTCAGCTTTTTATGTCTTTCTTGAGAAACAGATGGTGAGCAATTGCAAATTGGGCAGAGAGGCCTCAACTGCCCTTGGATTCCCAAAACCTGATGCAATTTTTGGCATCCAAGAACATCCTGAACTGAGTTACTGATCTCAATTCTCACCATTACCAAGACCACTTGCTTTCATAATATCACCCACCTCCACCCCCGCCTTAGCCCACCTGCTGCTGAAAACTATTGCTACCTCCAACTGAATAGTATTTTTCTGGCTAGTCTTCCAATGCCTATCCTGCGTACACTCATACTCATTCAAACATTATGCTGCCCGCACTAAGTCCTATTCACTCATCACCTTTACTGACCTACGAACCAACACTCCTTCAGTTTTTAAATTCTCATCCATTTGACCAAACCCTTTCACGACCCTCCAATTCTCTATGAGCTCCACCAGCCCTACAACTCTCTAAGAGCTCTGTCTTCCTCTATCCCTGGCTTCTTTGCTACCAGTGGCAGTCATGTGTCCAGCCATATGCTCTGGAATTACTTCCGCCTCTCTCCTCCTTTATTTAAGTTCCTCCCTAACACTAACATTTCTGTCCAATTGTTTGGCTCCCTGTCCTAATGTCTCCCTCTTTGGTTCACCATCAATTCTTCTCTGATTTTGCACCTGTGTAGCACCTTGGGATGTTCACTATGTTAAAGGTGCTAATTAAATGTAAGTTATTGTTGCCAACTAGATCTGTCACAGAAAGGAAGTTAATTAGTGTCTACTAAACAGCATGTGCCAGCTAATAAATTGGAGATGAGGCAGAACTTAGAACAAAGAGTCTTTACAGCAAACAAAGTTTATATACTCACAAATATAGTGTGGCGCCCAGAACTGTACACAATACTCCAGCTGAGGCCTAACTACTGTCCTATACAAGTTTGGCATAATCTCTCTTGTACTCTATCCCCTATTAATAAAGCCCAAGATACTGTATGTTTATTAACTACTCTCTCCAGCTGTCCTACTTTCAATGGTCTATGCACATATGTACCCAGGTCCCTCTGCTCCTGCGCCCTTTTAAGAATTATAACCCTTGTGTTATATGTCTATGTTCTTCCTACCAAAATGTATCACCTCACACTTCTCCGCTTGAACTTCATCTGCCACCTATCTGCCCACTCCATCAACTTGTCTGTATGCTTTTCAAGTACTATACTGTCCTCCTCACAGTTTATAATGCTTCCAAGTTTTGTGTCATCTGCAAAATTTGGAATTGTTCCCAGCACATCAAGATCTAGATCATTGAGACGTATCAGGAAAAGCAAAGGTCCCAATACCCACCCAGGGGCAACACCACTACAAACCTTCCTCTATCCTGAAAGGTATCCATTGATCATTATTCTCTGTTTCCAATTACTCAGCCAATTTTGCATCCATGTTACTACTTTACCTTTTATTCCATGAACTGTAATTTTTCTCAGAAGTCTGTTGCGTGGCACTGTAGCGAATGCCTTCTGAAAGTCCATGTACACCACATCCACAGCATTAACCTCATCGACTCTGTCTGTTATCCCTTCAAAAAAATCCAACAAGTTAGTAAAACATGATTTCCCCTTTAGAAAACCATGCTGACTCTTTCTAATTAACCCACATTTGATAAAAGCCAAAAGAAGTGAAAATACTTATACCCATTGTTTTTGATTTGATTTATTATTGTCACATTGTCACATACAGTGAAAAGTATTGTTTCTTGTGCGCTATACAGACAAAGCATACCATTCATAGAGAAGGAAATGAGAGAGTGCAGAATGTAGTGTTACAGTCATAGCTGGGGTATAGAGAAAGATCAACTTAATGCAAGGTAAGTCCATTCAAAAGTCTGACAGCAGCAGGAATAAGCTGTTCTTGAGTTGGTTGGTATGTGACCTCAGACTTTTGTATCTTTTTCCTGACAGAAGAAGGTGGAAGAGAGAATGTCTGGGATGCGTGGAGTCCTTAATTATGCTGGCTGCTTTGCCGAAGTGTAGACAGAGTCAATGGATGGGAGGCTGGTTTGTGTTTTGGATTGGGCTACATTCACCACCTTTTGTAGTTCCATGCAGTCTTGGGCGGAGCAGGAACTATACCAAGCTGTGATACAACCAGAAAGAATGCTTTCTATGGTGCATCTGTAAAAGTTGGTGAGAGTTGTAGCTGACATGCCGAATTTCCTTAGTCTTCTGAGAAAGTAGAGGCGTTAGTGGGCTTTCTTAACCATAGTGTCGGCATAGGGGGACCAGGACAGGTTGTTGGTGATTGGGACACCTAAAACCTTGAAGCTCTTGACCCTTTCTACTTCGTCCCCGTTGATGGAGACAACAGGGATTGTCCTCCCTGGCAGATATAAAGGATTTAAATCACACTCTTTCAAACAAGAACAGGGACTTGGCCCTTTCTCTTGTCTAATATTTATCCTTTTTCGATGTCAGATTCAAATTATAGCACTAAATCAGATAATTACAGATCAGACATGGGCCTTTATTATCTATGAGTCTTCCCATCTGTACTGTAAGTCCTCACTTTAAGTTGTGGCTGCATTCCTGGAAATCACGACTTTAAGTGAAACAACTTGATGTGAATCATAGATTCTCATGGGAATCAAGGTTAAAGCCAGAGCTAGATTTTGTTGGACACTTCTCGCCTGGAAAGGAACAAAGTACAAGTAGAAATACTGTACTATATGCACGCAAGACTATTCCGAGCTGAATTAACTTGCAAAATAAAATAGATCACTAAATATAAAATCAATTCTGTGTAAATTCAAATTGGACAAAGACTCATCAGCCTTAAAATGTTTTAAAACATCCAGTTTCACTGTTGGTCTTACGGCTTTTCTCACTTTCTTTGCAGAAGCAGTGACACTACCAGCACTTACTGGCTGTTTCTGACTTGTGATTAAAAATAATTTAAAGGTCTTACCCGCAGCAGGCACTCCTGAAACTCCAAAATTTAAATCAAGTTTAAATCCAACTTTTCATTTGGCAAGAATAAAACTCTGGCTTTGGATGCCACTGTTTTGTTTTAAAACAATCAATTGTTTTAAAAAAGACCAGGTGACAAACCTGGGCATCAGTGGAAAATATCATGGTCTATGGATATATTCTGTAGTGACTATTATTTACGTGTCTAAGGAGAGCTGAGGTTGGCTCCCTGACTATGTGATCTTCTGACTTCCAATCGCTATTCTACCGAGAGGCAGTGACTGTTCCTAACTGTTAGGCAGCTCTAGTTTTTAACAATTATTTACCTTCAAGTTAATGGTCCACTCCCCCATTCTTGACATTGACCACCTGTGTGAGTTTATTGAATTACTGTCCCACACTGTTAGCAGGTCATTAAGGAGAGCCTGGAGATTGACTTCCCTGGCCACCTGCTCCTACCTCCTTGGATGTGTCGATTTGTATTAAGTGGAACTAATATGTTGGCTGATGTCAGAAAGCTCGCCTTCACACAAAAGCATGATTCCCGAAAGATTGGTGGAGGTGAAATCTCTGAAATCATTTTTAAAACAACAGGACATTGAAAGTGGTCAGCTTCTATGTTGCATTCTGGATGGATGGGTTACGATGAGTTGAAAGCCCTGCCTGACCTGTAATTATCTTGTGATGGAATCCTTCTCTCACCTCATACTCACACCTCTACCAGTGGGAATAAAGCAATTAAATAATCCTAAATAATAACAGAGAGCAATTAAAATGCACAGCAGTTTTGTCACATCTGTTGACATTAATTATTAAGCATTGCTCCAAGGCAATGGATGGTGAATAGATCATGAAAGCCAGGGCAGAGTATAATAAATCATAGAATTATAGAATTCCTACAGTGCAGAAGGAGGCCATTCGACCCATCAAGCCTCACCATAGAAACATAGAAACCCTACAGTGCAGAAGGAGGCCATTCGGCCCATCGAGTCTGCACCGACCACAATCCCACCCAGCCCCTACCCCCACATATTTACCCGCTAATCCCTCTAACCTACGCATCTCAGAATTCTAAGGGGCGATTTTTAACCTGGCCAATCAACCTAACCCGCACATCTTTGGACTGTGGGAGGAAACCAGAGCACCCGGAGGAAACCCACACAGACACGGGGAGAATGTGCAAACTCCACACAGACAGTGACCCGAGCCGGGAATCGAACCTGGGACCCTGGAGCTGTGAAGCAGCAGTGCTAACCACTGTGCTACCGTGCCACCAACAACAATCCCACCCAGGCCCTATCCCTGTAACCCCACGTAATCCCCCCTGATACTAAGGGGAAACCCATGCAGACACGGGGAGAATGTGCAAATACCACACAGTCACCCAAGGTTGGAACTGAACCCAGGTCACTGGCACTGTGAGGCAGCAGCGCTAACCATTGTACCCACCATGCTGAAGAAATTTAAATTTCTATAACATCTTTTCTAACCTAAAGCACATCTTGGTTTCATCGGTCAGAACACTGAATACAGGAGCTGGGACGTCTTGTTGAAGTTGTACAAGACATTGGTAAGGCCACACTTGGAATACTGTGTGCAATTCTGGTCACCCTATTATGGAAAGGATATTATTAAACTCGAAAGGGTGCAGAAAAGATTTACTAGGATGCTACCGGGACTTGATGGATTGAGTTATAAGGAGAGGCTGAATAGAACAACAAAGAACAAAGAACAATACAGCACAGGAACAGGCCCTTCGGCCCTCCAAGCCCGCGCCGCTCCCCGGTCCAGGATTGAATCCTGAATCCAGGATCCCCGCCCAATTTTCCAGCCTATCTACATACCAATATCCTATCCACCGAGCTGTCCCTCACAGCTATGATGCTTTGTTCATTACAACCTATTAACTTACCCCCACCCCCCCCCATTCCAGACCATGTGATCTCCAGGGAGAGGCGAAAACCCAGAGTGAAAAACCCCAGGGCCAATATGGGGAAAAAAAAATCTGGGAAATTCCTCTCCGACCCCCTGAGGCGATCGAAACGAGTCCAGGAGATCACAATGGCCCCGATCGGAAAATGCTTCCCAACCCTAGTCATTTCCACTTCCACGAACACCATATGAATTCCCTGCCCCCCGAGACAGGTTCCCAACTATCCGCAGTCTCACTCTGTACTGGCACCAGCAAGATGATCGTAGAATGAAGCCTTGAAACGAGAAACCAGGAACAATTAGCCCGCGCCGCTCCCTGGTCCAAACTAGACCACTCTTTTGTATCCCTCCATTCCCACTCCGTTCATATAGCTGTCTAGATAAGTCTTAAACGTTCCCAGTGTGTCCGCCTCCACCACCTTGCCCGGCAACACATTCCAGGCCCCCACGACCCTCTGTGTGAAATATGTCCTTCTGATATCTGTGTTAAACCTCCCCCCCTTCACCTTGAACCTATGACCCCTCGTGAACGTCACCACCGACCCGGGGAAAAGCTTCCCACCGTTCACCCTATCTATGCCTTTCATAATTTTATACACCTCTATTAAGTCTCCCCTCATCCTCCGTCTTTCCAAGGAGAACAACCCCAGTTTCCCCAATCTCTCCTCATAACCAAGCCCCTCCATACCAGGCAACATCCTGGTAAACCTCCTCTGTACTCTCTCCAAAGCCTCCACGTCCTTCTGGTAGTGTGGCGACCAGAACTGGACGCAGTATTCCAAATGCGGCCGAACCAACGTTCTATACATCTGCAACATCAGACCCCAACTTTTATACTCTATGCCCCGTCCTATAAAGGCAAGCATGCCATATGCCTTCTTCACCACCTTCTCCACCTGTGACGTCACCTTCAAAGATCTGTGGACTTGCACACCCAGGTCCCTCTGCGTCTCTACACCCTTTATGGTTCTTCCATTTATCGTGTAGCTCCTCCCTACATTATTCCCACCAAAATGCATCACTTCGCATTTATCAGGATTGAACTCCATCTGCCATTTCCTTGCCCAAATTTCCAGCCTATCTATATCCTTCTGTAGCCTCTGACAATGTTCCTCACTATCTGCAAGTCCTGCCAGTTTTGTGTCGTCCGCAAACTTACTGATCACCCCAGTTACTCCTTCTTCCAGATCATTTATATAAATCACAAACAGCAGAGGTCCCAATACAGAGCCCTGTGGTACACCACTAGTCACAGGCCTCCAGCCGGAAAAAGACCCTTCCACTACCACCCTCTGTCTTCTATGACCAAGCCAGTTCTCCACCCATCTAGCCACCTCCCCCTTTATCCCATGGGATCCAACCTTTTTCACTAGCCTACCATGAGGGACTTTGTCAAACGCTTTACTAAAGTCCATATAGACAACATCCACGGCCCTTCCTTCGTCAACCATTTTGGTCACTTCTTCAAAAAACACCACCAGGTTCGTGAGGCATGACCTCCCTCTCACAAAACCATGTTGACTATCGTTAATGAGTTTATTCCTTTCTAAATGCGCATACATCCTATCTTTAAGAATCTTCTCCAACAACTTCCCCACCACGGACGTCAAGCTCACCGGCCTATAATTACCCGGGTTATCCTTCCTACCCTTCTTAAATAACGGGACCACATTGGCTATCCTCCAATCCTCTGGGACCTCACCTGTGTCCAGTGACGAGACAAAGATTTGCGTCAGAGGCCCAACGATTTCACCTCTCGTCTCCCTGAGCAGCCTTGGATAGATTCCATCAGGCCCTGGGGATTTGTCAGTCTTTATATTCTCTAACAAACCTAACACTTCCTCCTTTGTAATGGAGATTTTCTCCAACGGTTCAACACTCCCCTCCGAGACACTCCCAGTCAACACATCCCTCTCCTTAGTGAATACCGACGCAAAGTATTCATTTAGGATCTCCCCTACCTCTTTGGGCTCCAAGCATAAGTCCCCACTTTTGTCCCTGAGAGGTCCGATTTTTTCCCTTACAACCCTTTTGTTCCTAACGTATGAATAAAATGCCTTGGGATTCTCCTTAATCCTGTCCGCCAAGAACATTTCGTGACCCCTTTTTGCTCTTCTAATTCCCCGTTTGAGTATTTTCCTACTTTCATTATACTCCTCCAGAGCTCCCTCCGTTTTTAGCTGCTTGGACCTAACATACGCCTCTCTTTTCCTTTTGACCAGTCCCTCAATTTCCCTGGTTATCCACGGTTCTCTAATCCTACCCTTCCTATCCTTCTTTTTTACAGGCACATGCTTGTCCTGTAGCCCTAACAACCGTTCCTTAAAAGACTGCCACATACCAGATGTGGATTTACCCTCAAACAGCCTCTCCCAATCAAGAGCTGCCAATTTCTGCCTGATCCCAATAAAGTTAGCCTTCCCCCAATCCAACACCTTACCCTTGGGACACCACTCATCCTTTTCCATCACTATCCTAAAGCTAACAGAATTGTGGTCACTATTTGCCACATGTTCCCCGACCAAAACTTTGAAGATCTGACCGGGCTCATTCCCCAGCACCAGGTCCAGTATAGCCCCCTCTCTAGTTGGGCTGTCCACATATTGTTCCAACGAACCCTCCTGTACACATTTTACAAATGCCTCCCCATCCAGAGTCCCTGCCCTCAGCGATTTCCAGTCTATACCAGGGAAATTGAAGTCTCCCACTACAACAACCCTATATTTCCTGCACCTATCCAGTATCTCCTGACATATCCATTCTTCCACTTCCCTTGGGCTGTTGGGGGGCCTGTAGTACACCCCCAACATAGTGACTGCGCCTTTCCTGTTTCTAAGCTCCACCCAGAGTGACTCGCTACACGACTCCTCCGAATTGTCCTCCCTCTGCACCGCTGTAATATGCTCTCCAACCAATACCGCTACTCCCCCACCTCTTTTGGCCCCTCCTCTGTCTCGCCTAAAACACTTGTACCCTGGAATATTCAGCTGCCAGTCCTGTCCCTCTTTCAACCAAGTCTCCGTCACCGCAACCACATCCAAATTCCTCGTGCGCATTAAGGCCCCAAGTTCGTCTGTTTTACCTGCTACGCTCCTTGCATTGAAGTATAAGCACTCCAGACCCCCAGGCTCAGTGAGGTCGTCCTCCCCCAGAGTGCTCTTCTTCTTTGCCAGCCTTGTCCCAGCCCCAAGCTCGTCCCCAGCCACCACACTTATAGACCTAATAGTTTGATCCCCACCCCCCTGCCATACTATTTTAAACCCCCCCGAACTGCATTAACAAAGCTCCCAGCCAGGATATTTGTGCCCTTCCAACTTAGTTGTGACCCCTCCCTCTTGTACAGGTGCCATCCTCTCCTGAAAACCTCCCATTGGTCTATGAAAATAAAGCCCTCCCTCCTGGACCAGTCCTTTAGCCAGGCATTCATTTGAACCAACTCCCTATTCTTATCTTCACTGGCAATAGACTGGGACTTTTTTCTCTGGAGCGTAGGAGGCTGAGGGGTGACCTTATAGAGGTCTATAAAATAATGAGGGGCATAGACAAGGTAGATAGTCAATACCTTTTCCGAAATGGGAAAAGATATTTAGCTTTTATTGGTAGAGGGATTGAGTTTCGGAGCGATGAGGTCATGTTGCAGCTGGTCAAAACTCTGGTGCGGCCGCACTTGGAGTATTGCGTACAGTTCTGGTCGCCGCATTATAGGAAGGATGTGGAAGCATTGGAAAGGGTGCAGAGGAGATTTACCAGGATGTTGCCTGGTATGGTGGGAAGGTCTTATGAGGAAAGGCTGAGGGACTTGAGGTTGTTTTCGTTAGAGAGAAGAAGGTTAAGAGGTGACTTAATAGAGGCATACAAGATGATCAGAGGATTAGATAGGGTGGACAGTGAGAGCCTTTTTCCTCGGATGGTGATGGCTAGCACGAGGGGACATAGCTTTAAATTGAGGGGTGATAGATATAGGACAGATGTCAGAGGTAGGTTCTTTACTCAGAGAGTAGTAAGGGTGTGGGATGCCCTGCCTGCAACAGTAGTGGACTCGCCAACATTAAGGGCACTTAAATGGTCATTGGATATACATATGGATGACATTGGAATAGTGTAGGTTAGATGGGCTTTAGATTGGTTTCACTGGCCGGCGCAACATCGAGGGCCGAAGGGCCTGTACTGCGCTGTAATGTTCTATGTTCTAAAGTGCTTTACCACATTGGATATTGGCCTGAATTATGAGTTCCTGTTCCTTGAGTGAGGTTTGAACTCTCAGCTTTCTAACTCAGAGGCAGGTGAACTACCCAATGAGCAATCACTAATGCCCATTCTACCAGTCCCTGGTTCAGGATGCCAAGATGGCCGAGTGGTCTAAGGCGCCAGACTCTAGGAGTATAATTCCTTGCTTTCTTTGAGTGGTAGAGTGGCAGAATAGTCAAAGGCACTAGACTCGGATTCCAGTTTTTATGGAGGAGTTGATTCGAATCCCACTGAGGCTTAATGGGCTGTCTCTCACCCCTGTTTTAGGGGTGATAATGTGGCACAGTGGTTAGCACTGCTCCCTCATAGCTCCAGGAACCCAGGTTCAATTCCAACCTTGGGTGCCTTTCTGTGAGGAGTTTGCACGTTCTCCCTGTGTCCGCATGGGTTTCCACTAGATGCTCTGGTTTCTTCCACAGGCCAAAGATGTGTAGGTAAGGCGGATTGGCCATGCTAAATTGCCCCTTAATGTCCAAAGATTGGTAGGTTAGGTGGATTAGCCATGGCAAATGCGCAGGATAATGGGGATAGGGCAGGCCAGGGTAAGATGCTCTTTCGGAGAGTTGCTGCATACTCAATTGGCCGAATGGCCTCCTTCTACACATAGGGGTTCTATAAGAACAGAAGATTCAAGGATCAACTGGAGCCTGTACTGAGTTAACCTGACTGTGTGGTGGGAGTCACTGAGCCACATCTGACACTGTTCAGCTGGTCTCCAGATGTAAGTGCCATTTTTAAACCTGCACTGAACCCCTGTGATCCATGTAGGTCTGTGGAATTACATGAATTAAATTTACCTGGAAAAACCATGTTGGTCTCAAGTGACCAATTTCTAGTTAAACCGAGATCCAGGCTGATCTATCTGTCACACTGACCGTAAATTGCAAGGAGCTGGATTTGCGTTTTTTTTAAAAAGCAAAATACAGCAGATGCTGGAGATCTGAAATAAACACAGCAAATGTTGGACACGCTCAGCAGATTAGATAACATCTGCAGAGAAGCACGATTAACTTCTCAGGTCTGTGATCCTCTATCGTTTTCTGTTTCTATTTTCTAGAATCTCCATCTTTCTCTACGATGTTGGAAAATTCTACTGGCATTGTGAGGGGGGGGAAGAGGTTACTTTGTTGTGACTTGGGCCATGTTAAGGGGTAATAGAACATCCTGTCAACCCACAGTCATTAAGAAATATGATGACTTGCTGAGATCCACACTTACTTTTATTCCTTTATGGGATGTTGGTGTTGCTGGCTGGCCAGCATTTATTGTAAGAAGTTTAACAACACCAGGTTAAAGTCCAACAGGTTTATTTGGTAGCAAAAGCCACACATTTGGTAGCAAAAGCTTTTGCTACCAAATAAACCTGTTGGACTTTAACCTGGTGTTGTTAAACTTCTTACTGTGTTTACCCCAGTCCAACGCCGGTATCTCCACATCAGCATTTATTGCCCATCCCTAACTGCCCTTGAAAAGGTGGTGGTGAGCTGCCTTCTTCTACCACTGCGGTCCATGTGGTGTGGGTACACCTACAGTGCTGTTAAGGAGGGAGTTCCAGGATTTTGACTCAATGACATTGAAGGAATTACGATATATTTCAAAGTTAACATGGTGTGCAACTTGGAGAGGTGCTGTTCCCAAGCTTCTGCTGCCCTTGTCCTTCGGGAAGGTAGAGTTTGTGGGTTTGGAAGGTGATGTCAAATGAGCCTTGGTGAGTTGTAGATGTACACACTGCTGCCATTGTGCGTGGTGGTGGAGGAAATGAATGTTTAAGGTGGTGGATGGGATGCCAATCAAATGGGTTGCTTTGGCCTGGATGATGTCAAGCTTCTTGAGTGTTGTTGAAGCTGCACTTATCCAGGCAAGCGGAGAGGATTTGATTTGATTTGATTTATTATTGTCACATGTATGAGTTACAGTGAAAAGTATTGTTTCTTGCACGCTATACAGACAAAGCATACCGTAGAGAAGGAAAGGAGAGGGTGCAGAATGTAGTGTTGCAGTCATAGCTAGGGTGTAGAGAAATATCAGCTTAATATGAGGGAGATCCATTCAAAAATCTGATGGCAGCAGGGAAGAAGCTTGTTCTTGAGTCGGTTGGTATGTGACCGCAGACCTTTTTCCCAACGAAAGAAGGTGGAAGAGAGTATGTCCGGGGTGCGTGGGGCCCTTGATTATGCTGGCTGCTTTAGCGAGGCAGCGGGAGGTGTAGACAGAGTCAATGGATGGGAGGCCAGTTTGCGTGATGGAGTGGGCTTCGTTCACGACCCTTTGTAGTTTCTTGGACAGAGCAGGAGCCATACCAAGCTGCGATACAACCAGAAAGAATGTTTTCGATGGTGCCTCAATAAAGGTTGGTGTTTTCCATCACACTCCTAACTTGTGTAAATGGTGGGCGTGAACAAGCTTCGGGGAGCCAGGAAGTGAGTTACTTATTGCAGAATTCCCAGGCTCTGACCTACTCTTGTAGCTGCAGTATTTATACAGCTGAGTTTCTGGTCAATGTTAACTCCAAGAATATTGATTGTGGATCAGTTAACTGCATAGACTTGGAGCTGGAACCTGGGACCTTCCCAATCTGTATGACTCAGCATCACAAGGTACTTTTAACTGCATTAGATCGTACCAGGAATTAATTGTTTACTTCTTTCAGTATCGCTTCTATTATTTAATAAAGGCAAGATAGCAAAGCAATTCACCAAACCGACTTCAATCAACAGTGCTAATCAGCACACAATAATAATGATGACCTTTGGACTGGCACAGAATTCTCTCGTGGACAATCCGGCCTTTTGACTTTGTTCCCTGAGTAGAAAATAAACCTCCAATTAGATATACATGTGTAGATAAACACAGGATTCTGTCATGCTGGAAAATTTGAAATAAAAACAGAAGAATGCTGGAAAAACTCAGCAGGTCAGGCATCATCTGTGAAAAGTAAAGCAGTTAATGGCTGGAATTTTACCATCCCGCCGGCCCCGGGAATCAGAGCGGATGAGGGGCAAACCATGGAAAGATCCGTTGACCTTGGGTGGGATTTTACGGTTTTGGGACGAGCAAGGCCGTAAACTCCCGCCCACTGTTTCAGATCAGTGACCACTCATCAGAACTGGGAAAGGTGAAAGATAGAATCATAGAATCAAAGTGCAGAAGTATTTACCCTAGCTAGTCCCCCTGACACTAAGGGACAATTTAGCATGGCCAATCCACCCAACCCGCACATCTTTGGAGTGTGGGAGGAAACCGGAGCACCTGGAGAAACCCACGCAGACACGGGGCGAATGTGCAAACTCCACACAGACAGTCCCCTGAGGCTGGAACCAAACTCAGGTCCCTGGCGCTGTGAGGCTGTACCTTTTAAGACTTGATTACCTGTAAAGACTCGCATTCCAACCATTATTTTGTAAATTGAGTTTGTGTCTTTATATGCCCTGTTTGTGAACATATCTCCCACTTACCTGACAAAGGAGCAGCGCTCCGAAAGCGAGTGGCTTTTGCTACCAAATAAACCTGTTGGACTTTAACCTGGTGTTGTGAGACTTCTTACTGAGATTTTTAAGCAGAGACTGTGCAGAGACAGGGAAAGGGGACTAGCTGAGTTATTCCTAGGTCAGTTTGCTGCAACTCCTGGAGCCAAGTTCAACCTTACTCTGGACTAAAGTCACTCCTGCTAAACAGCCAGTCCCTTTTTCTCCGATTATATTGTATTAACCAGCAGCGGAAGGTTGGGTTACTTTGCATTTATTTATACATATGCCTTGTAGTGTACAGTACAGGGTTATTATCAGCTCCTGCATCTACTGAAATGTGACCCTGTATAGAGATAATTAATCACAGGATGTAGTTAGGGAGTTTGCCTCAGTGCTAATGGGGTTGAGGTTCTTGATTACCATTCTCATGATTCCTGCTGGAATGGATGACAAAGAGAGATTCGGTGAAGTAAGCTTGTGTTCTGTGAACAAAAACAGTAAATGCTGGAGCATCTCAGCAGGTCTGGCAACATCTGTGGAGATAGAAACAGAGTTAACATTTTAAGTCCGTATGACTCTCTTATACTATTTAAGAGGGGTAGAAATGTGATGGGTTTTATACAGTTGAAGAGAGGGGGGTAGATGGGGTGAAGGTTGAGCAAAATAGAAAGGTAGGGATAGGTGGGAGCTCAGGAGAGATCTGATAAAGATGTTTTGAACACAAGACAAAGGAAGTATTAATGGTAGTGTTAAAGACTAAAACGAGTGCTAATAGTGGCATAAAGATCACATAGCAATTGGATTAATAATGGAAAAAGTGTCAGAGTTCTCCGAAAGCAATAAGTAAGAATAAGTTACAGACTGGCCCTGTGGAGGGAGGGAGTTGGGAAAAAATATCGAAGTTGATCAGAGTTCATGGTCTGAAGTTGATGAATTTAATGTTAAATCCAGAAGGCTGAAAAGTGCCTAATCAAAAGATAAGGTGCTATTTCTCCAGTTTGGGTGGGCTTCACTACAACATTTCAGCAGGCCAAGGATGGGAATATGGACACGAGACCAAGGTGGTGAATTGAAGTGGCAAGCGACAGGAAGGTTGTGGGTCATGCTTATAGACTGAGTGTTGGTGTACTCCAAAGTGGACACCCAGTCTGCATTTAGTCTCCCCATTGTAGAGGAGACTGCAATATTAGCAGCGAATGCAGAAGACTAAATTAAAAGAAGTGTAAGTGAATTGGTGCTTCACCTGAAAGGAGTGTTTGGGATCTGCGACAGTGAAGAGATAAAGAGGCCGGTGTTGCATCTCCTGCGATTGAGTGGGCGGAATAAGGTGTTGGGAGTGATGGAGGAGTGGACCAGGGTGTCAAGGAGGGAATGGTCCCTACAGAATGCTGACAGGGGAGGTGAGGGGAAGATGTGTTCAGTGGTGGACCATACTGGAGTTATAGAAAAGGAGGGGCATTTCTTGAATACAAGTTAAGTGGCTAGGTGACTGAGGATTTTTTTGGATTTTGAAAGAGATTGATAGGGTAAGAAAGATTTTTCTGCTGGTGAAAGAATCTAGGACAAAAGGATATAACGTTAAAATCGTATATACGAAATTCAGAAGCGAGGTTAGGAAACATTTCTTGATGCAAAAGGTAGTAGATTTTTGGAACTCTCTCCCTCAAGAAGCAGTAGACGCTACCTCAATCAATTATTTAAATCTGAGATTGATACATTTTTGCTAGATAAGGACATGAAAAGACATGGAGCTAAGGTGTGTGGATGGAGTTAAGATACAGATCAGCCAGGAGTTCACTGAATGGAGGAACAGACCCGAGGGCATACTGTGGAAGTGCTGTGTTCCCAAAGACTGGCGACCAAGGACTTATAACAAATAATAGTTTATTGACTAATCTGAGGAGCTCTTACATACTTGTAATCTACCTACGCTCCAGAGAGAACCCCCACTCTTCCTTCACTTGACTGCTTAATTAACCACGCCATCATGTGACTACTCAGTCTACATCTTTCCCATTTGGATGACCGGTGACACTGAGATTTAACAGTGTGTGTGAACAGTAAGCATATGCAAACCATTTTATAACATACCGATTAAACAGGCTGACAATACATTAATAGTTACGTAGGGGGAAGCATAGATTAAGCTGTTGTAGCTGGTGCATTGTCCATTGTGTCTTCTCCTCACTCCCTGCTGCTCTGTCGTGTAAAGAACAAAGACAAAGGCCAGTTGTAGACAACTTGTATATTGTCCTCGAATCTTGTGTTTGGTTTGGTCATACACCCTGAGTGTGTCCATTGGCCATGCTCAAGATGTTCTTGGGCTGGTGTCCTCAGAATGGATGACCCGGGGCACTGGGATTAGAGACCGGGATGGGGTGAATGGAATAGAGAGCTGGGGTTAGAGACTGGGATAGGGTGAATAGAATAGAGAGCTGGGATTACAGACCGGGATAGGGTGAATAGAATAGAGAGCTGGGATTAGAGACCGGGATAGGGTGAACAGAATAGAGAGCTGGGATTAGAGACCGGGATAGGGTGAATAGAATAGAGAGCTGGGATTAGAGACCCGGATAGGGTGAATAGAATATAGAGCTGGGATTACAGACCGGGATAGGGGGAATAGAATAGAGAGCTGGAATTAGAGACCGGGATAGGGTGAATGGAATATAGAGCTGGGATTAGAGACCGGGATAGGATGAATGGGAAGAGAGAGCTGGGATTAGAAACCGGGATAGTGTGAATAGAGAGCTGGGATTAGAGACCGGGATAGGGTGAATAGAAAGGAGAGCTGGGATTAGAGACCGGGATAGGGTGAATAGAATAGAGAGCTGGGATTAGAGACTGGGATAGGATGAACGGAATATAGAGCTGGGATTAGAGACCGGGATAGGGTGAATAGAATAGAGAACTGGGATTAGAGACTGGGATAGGGTGAATAGAATATAGAGCTGGGATTACAGACCGGGATAGGGTGAATGGAATATAGAGCTGGGATTAGAGACCGGGATAGGGCGAATAGAATATAGAGCTGGGATTAGAGACTGGGATAGGATGAACGGAATATAGACCTGGGATTAGACACCGGGATAGGGTGAATGGGAAGAGAGAGCTGGGATTAGAGACTGGGATAGGGTGAATAGAAAGGAGAGCTGGGATTAGAGACCGGGATAGGGTGAATAGAATAGAGAGCTGGGATTACAGACCGGGATAGGTTGAATAGAATAGAGAGCTGGGATTAGAGACTGGGATAGGGTGAATGGAATAGAGAGCTGGGATTAGAAACTGGGATAGGGTGAATGGGAATGGAGGGCTAGGATTAGAGACTGGGATAGGGTGAATAGAAAGGAGAGCTGGGATTAGAGACCGGGATAGGGTGAATGGAATATAGAGCTGGGATTACAGACCGGGATAGGGTGAGTAGAAAGGAGAGCTGGGATTAGAGACCGGGATAGAGTGAATGGGAATGGAGGGCTAGGATTAGAGACTGGGATAGGGTGAATAGAATAGAGAGCTGGGATTAGAGACCGGGATAGGGTGAATAGAAAGGAGAGCTGGGATTAGAGACCGGGATAGGGTGAATAGAATAGAGAGCTGGGATTAGAGACTGGGATAGGATGAACGGAATATAGAGCTGGGATTAGAGACCGGGATAGGGTGAATAGAATAGAGAACTGGGATTAGAGACTGGGATAGGGTGAATAGAATATAGAGCTGGGATTACAGACCGGGATAGGGTGAATGGAATATAGAGCTGGGATTAGAGACCGGGATAGGGCGAATAGAATATAGAGCTGGGATTAGAGACTGGGATAGGATGAACGGAATATAGACCTGGGATTAGACACCGGGATAGGGTGAATGGGAAGAGAGAGCTGGGATTAGAGACTGGGATAGGGTGAATAGAAAGGAGAGCTGGGATTAGAGACCGGGATAGGGTGAATAGAATAGAGAGCTGGGATTACAGACCGGGATAGGTTGAATAGAATAGAGAGCTGGGATTAGAGACTGGGATAGGGTGAATGGAATAGAGAGCTGGGATTAGAAACTGGGATAGGGTGAATGGGAATGGAGGGCTAGGATTAGAGACTGGGATAGGGTGAATAGAAAGGAGAGCTGGGATTAGAGACCGGGATAGGGTGAATGGAATATAGAGCTGGGATTACAGACCGGGATAGGGTGAGTAGAAAGGAGAGCTGGGATTAGAGACCGGGATAGAGTGAATGGGAATGGAGGGCTAGGATTAGAGACTGGGATAGGGTGAATAGAATAGAGAGCTGGGATTAGAGACTGGGATACGGTGAATGGGAAGAGAGAGCTGGGATTAGAGACCGGGATAGGGTGAATGGAATATAGAGCTGTGATTAGAGACCGGGATAGGGTGAATAGAATAGAGAGCTGGGATTAGAGACCGGGATAGGGTGAATGGGAATAGAGAGCTGGGATTAGAGACTGGGATAGAACATAGAACATAGAACAGTACAGCACAGAACAGGCCCTTCGGCCCACGATGTTGTGCCGAGCTTTATCTGAAACCAAGATCAAGCTATCCCACTCGCTATCATCCTGGTGTGCTCCATGTGCCTATCCAATAACCGCTTAAATGTTCCTAAAGTGTCTGACTCCACTATCACTGCAGGCAGTCCATTCCACACCCCAACCACTCTCTGCGTAAAGAACCTACCTCTGATATCCTTGCTATATCTCCCACCACGAACCCTATAGTTATGCCCCCTTGTAATAGCTCCATCCACCCGAGGAAATAGTCTTTGAACGTTCACTCTATCTATCCCCTTCATCATTTTATAAACCTCTATTAAGTCTCCCCTCAGCCTCCTCCGCTCCAGAGAGAACAGCCCTAGCTCCCTCAACCTTTCCTCATAAGACCTACCCTCCAAACCAGGCAGCATCCTGGTAAATCTCCTCTGCACTCTTTCCAGCGCTTCCACATCCTTCTTATAGTGAGGTGACCAGAACTGCACACAATATTCCAGGGTGAATAGAAAGGAGAGCTGGGATTAGAGACCGGGATAGGGTGAATGGGAATGGAGGGCTAGGATTAGAGACCGGGATAGGGTGAATGGGAATAGAGAGCTGGGATTAGAGACCGGGATAGGGTGAATGGGAATGGAGGGCTAGGATTAGAGAGAGCTGAAGTGTTCTGACATCCCCACCATGGTAGGGTTTTCTGTGTTGGAGGCAGCGAATCTTTGGCTGCCGGTGGGATCTTCTGGTCCTGCCGAAGTCAATGTCCATTCGCGTGGCTCGCTGGCTCTGAAATTGGGAAACCCGCTGTGGGTGTGGGGTCAGCCTCGGTGGGACTGGAAGCTCCCACCAGCGGGAATGGCTGGAAAATCCCAGAGACATGAATTGGAAATTCAATGTGATTCTGTAATTTGAGCAGCCAGAATGTTTTTTGCAAATACCCGGTTGCTGGATATAATGGAGATTGGACTTGTTCTAAAAGTTGCTGCTGTTTTAAGCTGGCCAATATACAAATTCTGAATGGCTGCCTAGAATCTGTTTACTATCAGTTTACTGCTTTAAATGGCATCAAGAATCTTACTTAAACAAATGGATTTTAAACTGCTGGCAGGAGAGATGATACCAATGCTCTGGCAATCCTCCCACCCCATTAGCCATCTTGTGATTTTCCAGTACTAGTTTCCTGAAAGTGTAGAGCGAGCCCAGTGCTGCCCCAAATTGATCTCACTGAGTGTCCGACTCTCAGTGTTATGTACCTTACAGAGAGGTTGAGCTAACGTTAAGAAATTGATCATTTTGACACTGCTAGGTGCTGCTGCAGATTTTTAGGACAACCTTTGAAAGAGATTATTGATTTCCGCAGGCTAATTTGCATTGCTGCCAACATCACTGATGCTCACAATGCAGTAATGACAGCATCTGCTGCAGTGCTGACTTTGTCCAGAAATAAAACCTAAAAATAGAAATACTGTAAATGGGGAACAAAGTCAAAAGGCAGGTTTCTCAGCTGCAGCTGGCAGGTTAATATTTCAGGACTAAGCACAGTTCTAATGAAGAGTCTCTTCATTCCTGCAGCCAGGGCTCTTGGTGGTTGACAACTATGCTCAGCACTGACCGTTTTTAGAAGGTAAAGGCTAACAGAGAAAAGATTCACAGTTAATAATCATGCACACATATACACACACACAGTCACACATATACATACGCACTGTCACACATATACATACGCACTGTCACACATACACACACAGTCACACATATACACACACGCACATATACACGTACAGCGTCACACACATATGCACGCACAGCCAAACATATACACTCATATGGCACACACACACATTCATGCATACGGGCACACATTCACACGCACGTGGGGACACATAAACACGGGCACACATACACATGTACATGGGAGCACATGCACATGCCTAGTGACACATACACATGGGTACACACATACACATGGGCACAGGTGCACATATGTTCACATGGGCACAAATACATAGATATGGGGACACATGGGTGCACACACATGGGCACATATACACGCACGTGGGCACATATATACACGCAAACGGACGCACACATATAGGTGCACATGGACACTTGCATGCACACGGGCACACATATGCACACATGGAAACACATGCATGCACACGGGTGCACCTAAATACATACATGGACACACATATGGGCATGCATAAACACACACAGGCGCATGTATATATGCACATGGACACATACGTACTCACAGGCACACATATGCAGGCACACTGTGCTGAGTGCTGCACTGTCACACATATACATGCACATGGGCACACATAGATGCACACATGGACACACACATGCACACAAAGAAAGACTTTCAAAGAACAGTACAGCACAGGAAACAGGCCCTTCGGCCCTCCAAGCTTGTGCCGCTCCTTGGTCCAACTAGACCAATCGTTTGTATCTCTCCATTCCCAGGCTGCTCATGTGACTATCCAGGTAAGTCTTAAACGATGTCAGCGTGCCTGCCTCCACCACCCTACTTGGCAGCGCATTCCAGGCCCCCACCACCCTCTGTGTAAAAAACATCCCTCTAATATCTGAGTTATACTTCGCCCCTCTCACCTTGAGCCCGTGACCCCTCGTGAACGTCACTTCTGATCTGGGAAAAAGCTTCCCACCGTTCACCCTATCTATACCCTTCATAATCTTGTACACCTCTATTAGATCTCCCCTCATTCTCCGTCTTTCCAGGGAGAACAAATATAATAGAACTTTCATTTCTATTATATTTTTTAAATACCTCTGGACCTTTCAAGATGATTTCTAGTTAATTTGTTATTTTTGACATGTAGTCATCACTGTAATTTACAAAATGTATAGTTAGTTTGAACATTGCAATGTCCCACTAGAAACAATGAAATAAATGACCAGATAATCTATTTTTAGGTCAGAAAAGTAGAAATGCTGGAAATACTCAGCAGGTCAGTGGGGAGTTGAAGTTTCAGGTCTGTGACCTTTCAGCTAAATAGACCAGGACAACTTTGAGATAGAGTCAGTGCCGCTGAAGTGAGAGATCAAGGTTGTGCATGGGGTGGCACGGTGGCATAACACAGCAAGATCCCACACAACATCAATAAGATAATAACCAGTTTGTTCAAGCAGTGGTTGATTAAGGGATAAATATTGGCCAAGACTTGGGAGAACATGCCTGCTGTTTCTCTGAAGAGATCAATTACACTTGTCTGAGAAGGCGGGCAAGGCTTGTGTTTAATGTCTCTTCCTATAGGCGTGGCACCTCTGATGGTGAAGCACTATCAGCCCTGTTTGGAATGGCACTTGAACCCACAAACTCTGACTGTGGAGGTACAGTAACTGAACAAAGTCATCCAGAGAAGTTTAATGATTTTCTTGTAAACTTCATAATTTCATTCTGTTACAAACTTCATTCTGAGTACTAAGATCATTTATTGAAAAAGGAAAATGATTATTAATTTACTCAGAAAGGAAGATGACAGCTGAAAGAGTTTTCACACATTTGGCATTACCTCACCGCTGCTGTCCCTGCTCCTTGCTATTGTTCAGTTAGTGGCGTTTGTGCTGTCAGAGTTTGTGAGTTAAGTGTCACTGCAGACAGGGCTAATAGTGCTGAGTGCTGCACTGTCAGAGATGCCACGTATAGGATGAGGCAACAAACCCAAGCCATGCCTGCCTTCTCAGACAAGTATTGGCAACTGTTTATTGAATGTTGATGTTTGTTGGAGCTTTTTGTGCTTAAATCTGGTACAGAGCTGTTGAGCCAAGCAGCCTGGTTCTGTGCTGTAAATTCGATACAAGATCCAATTGCAAATAGAAATGATCCAGTTTTTTTAAAACTGCCATGAGAATTGCGGTCAAATCACCAGCAAATCATCACGTGGTGAAATCAGCTAATTCTCTGCAATCTGTGTTAACTCAGTGCTCTGTGTTTATTGGGTGGGTGGAGAGTTGACTCAGTCTCAGATGATGATGATGTGGGCTGTGGGATTGGCCGATAGTTCGGCTTTATCTGTGGTTTGGGCAGATCCGGATCCAAGTGGAATTCCTGCCCGCTCTGAAGGTAAAACCTGGTGCTGTTTAATGGAGCTTCTGATCTTCATACAGCTCAGGCTGGGTGCACAACAACCTCACCATTCAGCTCCACCCAACACTCCCCTAACACTACTGACGCTAAACCCACTTAAGGTCACCTGCTTGGCCTCTCTGCAACACAGACCTGCAGTGACCTCAGATCACCAACCACTGGAACCCCTTTCCATGCCTTTTGTCACTTTCCCATTCAACAATTCCAAAATTCCCTTCCCTTCCCTTCCATCCTCTACCTTACCATAAACCTCAGCTCATCCTAAACTTTTCTGTCCATATCCTATCCAATCCAGTTTACCCTGAACCTAAACTTAACTCTGAAGCAGAGAGTAATTTATCTAAATTTACCTATGATGCAAAGCTAGGTGGGAATGCAAGCTGTGAGAGAGACATAAAGAGGCTGCAAAGAGATAGAGCAGGTTAAGGTAGTGGGAAACAAGATAGCAGATGGACTATAATGTATCGAAGCGTGAGAGTATTCACTTTGGTCGTAAGGACAGAAAAGCCGAATATTCTTTAAAAGATGTAAAACTTGTAAATCTTGATGTCCAAATAGGTTGGCAAGAACACAAAAAAGTTAGCATGCTAGTATGGCAAACAATTAGGAAAGCAATGGCATGTTGGCCTTTATTGTGAGGGGACTGCTACAATTGTACAGGTCTTGGTGAGACCACACCTGGAATACTGTGTGCAATGTTAGCCTCCATTTTTAAGGAAGTGTCCCCTACATTGGGGACGGTGTATCAAAGGTTCACCAGGTTGCTCCCTGGGATGAGATAGTCGTCCTATGATGACAGGCTGAGTAAATGAGTCTCAATTCTCGGAGATATCCTCACTCCTCTAATTGTGGACTCTTGTGCATCCCCATTTTTAATTGCTCTACCGTTGGTGGTCGTACCTTTTCAGTTGCCAAGGCCACAAGCTCTGGAATTCCCTCCCTACAGCCCTCCGTCTCTCAACCTTGCTTTCCTCCTTTAAGAACTCTTTGGCCTTTTTGTCATCTGACCTAATGAGGCTCGGAGTCATACTTTGTTTTATAATGCTCCTGTGAAGCATCTTGGGACGTTTATCACTTAAGGTGCTACATCAATATAGGTTGTTGTTGTTGTTGTTAAGGGGAATAACTAGTTGAACACTGCGTGCGGGAGAAAGGAGTAGAAAGATATGCCAATAGAGTGAGATCCCGGAGGGGGAGGCTCATGCGAACCATTAAATCTGGTACAGAGCTGTTGAGCCAAGAAGCCTGGTTCTGTGCTGTAAATTTGACACAAGATCCAAATACAAATAGAAATGATCCAGTTTTTTTAAAACTGCGATGAGAATTGCGGTCAAATCACTAACAAATCAACACGTGGGGAAATCAGCTAATTCTCTGCAATCTGTGTTAACTCAGCGCTCTGTGTTTATTGGGTGGGTGGAGAGTTGACTCAGTCTCAGATGATGATGATGTGGGCTGTGGGATTGGCTGATAGTTCGGCTTTATCTGTGGTTTGGGCAGATCCGGATCCAAGTGGAATATATTCTTGCCAAACCTGTACTTTGATCAGGATCTAGCTGTTAAAATGCAGGTTGTGTGCGTCACACAATCATTATTGGGTGAGGAAATCCATTTGGCCCACTTCATTACTCCACAAAGGTCCCAACGTTTCCTAATTGCATTATTTTGTCTTTAACTTTCCATGGAGCACAGGGAATATTTCCTGTTCTGTGCAAGTTCCCAATAAACACACTGTCTGCTCGCAGGCTAATGTGGGCCTTCAAAATCATTCCTAAGGTTGGTAAGCAAAAGTTAATACTTTGCTACGAAATTCCTCTATCTGCTGTTTGTACAGACCTGGTAAACTGTTTATTTTCATGTCTCCAAAAGTGGTTACAGTGGTTAGCACTGCTGCCTCACAGTGCCAGGGACCCATGTTCAATTCCGGCCTCAGTCACTGTCTGTGTGGAGTTTGCACATGCTCCCCGTGTCTGCGTGGGTTTCCTGCCGCACTCCAAACAGGTGCAGGTTAGGTTGATTGGCCATCAAATTGACCCTAGTGTCAGGAGGATTAGCAGGGTAAATATGAGGGGTTACAGAAATAGGGTCTGGGTGGGATTGTGTTCGGTGCAGACTCAATGGCCCCCTTCTGCACTGTAGGGATTCTAGGATTCTCTGAAAAAGAAATGGTGAAGGCTCGTGGAAAGTTTGTGAGCTTTTCGAGCCCTGTTAAAGATCAGTGTACAAATCTGTGGCTGTACATGGAACATGGAGAGCTGAGCACTTTTTCGCTCTGCAGATTAGACCTCTCGATATTGGCCCTGAAATTCAACAGCAGGACAGAGAGGGAGGTAAGGGGGAAATGGCCAAACGTGGTTTAAAATGAGTTTCACTGGTCCTTGAATTTATAACAAGAGGGTGGAGGGCAGAGCATGAGGCTCAGCTGGGCATCACGGAGCGTGTGACTCACCTGAGTATGTCTAAGTGTGTGACTCACCTACGTCACACACAGCTGGAGGGAGATTCAGCAGCTGCATGGCCAGTGACAGTGATGGGACATCGCTACTCTCACCTTTTGTGCAAAAGGAATACTTCAAGCAGTCAGCATCTTTGTAAGCTGACATTTGGAGATCTATTTATTTATTATCCACATAACAACGGATTGGCTACAGAAAGCGCACTAAATAAGAACATAAGAATTAGGAGCAGGAGTAGGCCATCTAGCCCCTCAAGCCTGCCCCGCCATTCAATAAGATCATGGCTGATCTGAAGTTGATCAGTTCCACTTACCCGCCTGATCCCTATAACCCCTAATTTACTTACCGATCAGGAATCCATCTATCCGTGATTTAAACATATTCAACGAGGTAGCCTCCACCACTTCAGTGGGCAGAGAATTCCAGAGATTCACCACCCTCTGAGAGAAGAAGTTCCTCCTCAACTCTGCCCTAAACTGACCCCCCTTTATTTTGAGGCTGTGCCCTCTAGTTCTAGCTTCCTTTCTAAGTGGAAAGAATCTCTCCACCTCTACCCTATCCAGCCCCTTCATTATCTTATAGGTCTCTATAAGATCCCCCCTCAGCCTTCTAAATTCCAACAAATACAAACCCAATCTGCTCAGTCTCTCCTCATAATCAACACCCCTCATCTCTGGTATCAACCTGGTGAACCTTCTCTGCACTCCCTCCAAGGCCAATATATCCTTCCGCAAATAAGGGGACCAATACTACACACAGTATTTCAGCTGCGGCCTCACCAATGCCCTGTACAGATGCAGCAAGACATCTCTGCTTTTATATTCTATCCCCCTTGCGATATAGGCCAACATCCCATTTGCCTTCTTGATCACCTGTTGCACCTGCAGACTGGGTTTTTGCGTCTCATGCACAAGAACCCCCAGGTCCCTCTGCACAGCAGCATGTTGTAATTTCTTTCCATTTAGATAATAATCCAATTTGCTATTATTTCTTCCAAAGTGAATAACCTCGCATTTGTTAACGTTATACTCCATCTGCCAGATCCTCGCTCACTCACTCAGCCTGTCCAAATCTCTCTGCAGACCTTCTACGCCCTCCACACGATTCACTTTTCCACTTATCTTTGTGTCGTCTGCAAACTTTGTTATCCTACACTCAGTCCCCTCCTATGAACTCATTTTTAATTCAGTTACTCGATAATCATTGCAGTGGAGAATAAGACAGTCATCTCAAACTCTGCAAGTTCTTCCTTTAGAAACTTCCTCAAGGAAGGGAACGAGGCCCAACTGATTTTAATAGCAGGCAGCATTTGCAATTTTTAATGTATCTTTCGATCAAAAGCAGCTGGACTGGTGTCAGGGTCACTGGGAAATGGGGCAGGAGCCAGATTCTATGGTAACTAACACAGACTTGGTGGGCCAAAGGGCCTGTTCCTGTGCTATACTGTTCTTTGTTCTTAAAACATTGCAGATGCTGGAATCTGTAACAAACAGAGAATGCTGGAAAAGCTCAGCAAGTCATGCAGCATCTGTAGGGAAAAACACAGAGGGTACTCTTACCAGAATTTGGCAAAGTGTGGGTTCCAGTGAGAAAAACAATGTGTTTCTCTCCGAGAAACCGGTGTGTTTTCTCTCCAGATCTTACCACACTGTAACAGCTGGGCGTGTTTCACTGCGTCCTGTGGGGGTCGGGGCCTAAACACACCGACAAACCTGGCTGCACTGAGATCGCGGTGCCATGTTTAAAGGGTGCCCTGATCAGAATGTAAATAAACCCCCCCACCCCCAACCTCCAGCCCATCATGGAGGTATCAGGGCCTTCCCTCCACCTGCAACCCGCCCCTTCCACCCCCCACCCAGTTGGAATTGACAACTGTTACCCCCCCCCCTCCAATCCATCAGAGCCGCCACTTCTCCCCACACCTGAATTGGCACTGTTCCTTCCCTCAGAATCGGAACTTCTCCCGCCCCCAACAGTCACTACTGGTACCCACCCTCTCCCCCAGAACATCAGACCCCTTCACCCCGGCCCCCACCCACATAGTCAATGCCGGTACCCCCAGCTCCCACTTCCGCTCCGAGCCACCACTGCATATAAAATAATCCCCCCACCCAATGCAGCTCCCATTGAGGTCCGCTCCCAGCAATGCCCCCTGGCACTGTCCCATCCTCTAATCCAGAAGCTCTGGATTTAAATCCCACTCCAGGGCTTGTTGACTGAAAGCCGTGTCCATGACACACTTCAACAGGTTGATCAGTCTTCCCACATTTCCCCAGAAAGGAAGTCTGTGTAAAGATACCAAGCAAACCCATGTGTCTGTGGCTATCTTACTGAGTTTTGAATCTCCTACAATTGTGTCCTGTACATGCAACTTCAGGTCGTTAATAAATAGCAAAAAAATGCCTTTAATAAATTCATGTTGGCTTTTATTTATTAGCCCATACCTTTGCAAATACTATTTTGGCTGGATTATTATGACAAATGGCTGACTGGTATGTCCAGTCCCATGTTTATTTGCCCCCCCCCCGCCTCAGTTTTTTAAACAGGGGTGTAACGTTTACAGCTCTCCAATGCTCTGGCATCACCCACATAGTAAGAAGTTTAACAACACCAGGTTAAAGTCCAACAGGTTTATTTGGTAGCAAAAGCCACACAAGCTTTCGGAGCCTTAAGCTCCTTCTTCAGGTGAGTGGGAATTCTGTTCACAAACAGGGCATCATGATCACCCACATAGCCAAGGAAGACTGAAAGATTGTGGCCAAAGCCTCCACATCCCCTCCCCCATCAGTGGTTACTGTTTCAAAAAATGGTAGGGACTGGATGGTGTACAGTGGTGATGCCCACTGCAGTTGAATTGCCAGATGTCAATCACCATCCGAGGTCATGCACTGATGTATTCCACCCACTCAGTGACTTTTCTAATTTGAAGAATGTCAACTTTATCCTATTTATCTCTTTTTATTAACTTCTGTCACTATCTTCAGTAACTTGCTGCCTTTGCGCCTGGATCCAATTTAGACTAATTATTATGTTCAGGTGAGAGGGGGTGAACTGGCTCCCCTCTATTCAACCCCCTTGGTTGGTCACAACAAAGGTTTCGGTTTCTTTTTCATGAGGGTGCGTGCCTTTTCCAAATCAGAATGTATTTAAATATTTAAACTGTGTGCAGTAAGGAGCCAATCAAACAGGGTTTTTGCTGAGTCAAAGAAAGAGGACATTTTCCAACCCGACTACTGAGAAAATCAAGCCGCCACTTGCAACTCTTCCAGTCCAACAACCATCTCATCATAATCCCCTTCCTCTCCTCGCAGTGGGACATGCTGAATTGGAACACTTGTTCCAAGAGCGAGAACGAGAGAGCAGCTTTCAGCCTGCTATCTTTGTTGAAAACGTTCTTGACATTCCCTGGCCCAAATTTTCCATCTTTGTTCGTGGCTGGGATTTTCAGCTGCTGCTGAAAGTGAACGGAGTTTTGGCTGGAACGCCAAATTTTCCCTTCTCACTCGCAACGGGTCCTGCCATGGATGAGACTGGAGAGTCCTTGCTTACTCGCAATCTCTGCAGTGGCTGCAGCCTGGCCTGTTAAGTGTCACCACTTGTGTATTTCCTAGGTGTTTTGCCTGGGTCTGCCACTGGCAGCCATTGTTTTAGTATCCAGCACTTCTCTCTTCCTGAGACAGTGATGGGTTTCAACGGGTCTCTGAAATATAGGAAACGTTTCTCACTTTGCAGAGAATGAGGATGATTTGTTTGTTTTTTTACCTTCCTTTTAGAGGGTGCCTCGGAATTTTAAGAAGTTTGCACTGTCTCATTTCAAATTGTAAAATTTCCAGCCAATTGAAAGTTGAAAATTCATATTTTCAAAAACAAAGGGGCATAGCCTCGTGACATTACTCAAGCTGTATGTGACCCCCCCTTAACCTTCCTACACAAAGTTATTTATGTTGAAATTCATTTGCCAATTACATCTCCATTCTGCACCCCTTCCTGTATGTTGTAAGTCATTGGTCACAGAATACCCAGCCCCTGATCTGTTCTTGTAGCCATGGTGTTTATGAACTTCTGTTCAAACTTTTACTTCAAAATTTTGGGGGATTTTCAAACCAGAACAGTAATAAACATAAAGTAACATTTGAAATTTCACTACAGACCAACAAGAATATCAATTCCTTAAATGGTAAACAGAAAGTCTCCGACTCTAACCTCACAAGGCCATGCTGCCAGTCTCCTACTCCCCTGCCATCCCTTCCCCGAGCACTGTCCTGATCTCCCATCTTCTCTACACCACCTCTGGGCTGCTCCCTTCCCCCTCCCTCTCTTCAGCATGGATCTTGGCTTTACCTCCTAGTCCTTAACCGCCACTGCTGTCAGCATTACCTCTCCACCCCCCTCCCTCCCTGCGGCATGGTGGCACAGTGCACGGCTGCCTCACAGTGCCAGGGACCCAGGTTCTATTCTCGGCTTGGATCACTGTCTATGTGGAGCCTGCACGTTCTCCCCATGTCTGCCTGGGTTTTCTCTGCGTGCTCCGGTTTCCTCCCACAGTCCGAAAGACATGCTGGTTAAGTCCATTGGCCATGCTAAATTCTCCCTCAGTGTACCCGAATAGGCGCTGAAGTGTGGCACTAGGGGATTTTCACAGTAACTTCATTGCAGTGCGAATGTAAGCTTACTTGTGACACTAATAAATAAACTAAAAACTGCACTGTCCCTGGGCTCCCTCCTCAGCTGATCTTCTCTTTCCACTTTGGAATTCTGAGGCACACTGGGGAGAGGTGCGAAAAACCTTTGCCATAAATATCCTACCCTGTTACAAAGCTGGGTGGAAACAGGGTCGAGCTCAGGAGTGACGACTTTCACAGTCGATTTGCCGAATGGGACTCACCGTGGAGAGTGAGGCACGGAGGGACAACTACCTCTCTTTTTTTATTGCGTCTAATTCAGGACGTCCCACCATGAGGAGAGGAAGGAGATTATGAAAAGATGGTTGTTGGATCGGAAATGTTGCAAGTGGCGACTTGATTTTCTCAGGAGGTGGTGGTTCACATTCCTGGAGTGTGAGATTCATCTAATTGGTAAACAAATGTAGAGTACTGTAAGGGGGGTGGGGCGGGGGGGGGGGGGGGGGGAGGGGGTGTAACCATGATCACCTGGCAGGGGTGTGCTTCTTCTTGGTCTTTTGGCTCAGATTAAGCACAAGATAGGGTGCAATGTCTTATCTTGTTTGTCTCTCTTGTGGGGACCATGAATTGGATTCAATTTGAATTGGTTTTTGGGGCAAGCAAGGAGATGGATTAAGGGCTCGCCAAGTCCGCTCCACACATTGGCTTGGTAACTTTAATCATTGAATAAAAATTAAAACAACCACAGTGGTCGGTGAAGGCCACTGCCCTGAACTTCTGCGTCACGCTGTTAAAACCGAATGTTCCACATTAACGGACAGATTGCTACTTCTGTTTAAATGGGAGGCATTCCTCCTGTTTAAAGGAAAGTGCCGCTCCCAGAGACTTCTGCCACAACAGCCTTGAAGCCCCGGGGAGTCCTGGTGACAAAGCTCATTAGCCCATTGTGTGCAGCCCCGCTCTGAGTGTTGCCCAGTCATTTCTGAGAAGCGCGGTTTCCTTTTCTACTTCCTGATTGTGTCATTCCCTTCAGCCCCTCCCTGAGTTGAATTAACAGACAAGGAGCTGCTGCAGGCAGTGCCTCCGTTCAGATCACTCAAACCTTGCGGCTGGGAGACGGAGAACTGTGTGGAGGAGTCAGTAAGTCTTTGACTTGTGTGGATGTGTTTCAGCGTGGCCAGTGTTGACAGGATTCCTGCTTTCACTGAGCAAATTATTTGAGAATGTGCTTGTTTTCTCTTAGTTGCAAAAACGTGTTGCCTCTTCTTGAACTTAGTTATCCTGCAACCCACTCACTGTGCTGCAGATTCCCCCTGGGATAACTGCTGTATGATTCTCTCAGTGGAACTCACTCCTGGTGTTGTCACTCAGTCCCTTCTAGCAAGGCTGGGAAAGGAGGAATTTATTCATTTCCTTTTTAAAAGCTTGCCTCAGAATACCCCCAATCCCTTTAGAACCAATAAACTACTTTTGAAATGTAGTCACTGTGGTATTGTAAGAAATGTGCACAGAGTTCACAAACAGCAAAAGAACCGTAGAGGGCCGAATTTTCCAGCCGTTCACGCCTGCGGGATTTTCTGGTCCCACTGCAGTGAGCGGAGATTCGGTTGAGCATCAAATTCTCCGTCCTCGCTTGCAGGAGCCACAAGGGCATGAATGGGCAGAAAATTCCGCCGAGAAAGTTTGACAGAAAGTCATTCAGCCCACCAATGTTTGGGCTAGTTGAAGAAGATTTATCCAATCTAATCCCACCTTCAGTAGCTCTGTAGGTTAAGTACTTACGGTGCATACCACAAGTATTTTTCAAGTGTCATGTGTGTCTCTGCTTCCACCACCTTTTCAGGTGGTGCGTTCCACGCTCCAACCAACCCTCTGCGTGAAAGTTTTATCATGTGCCCTCTGATCGTTCTAAAAATTAAATCTACACACCCTGGTTATTGAGCTCCTGGTTATTGAGCAGATTTCCACTCCATCTGACGAAGGAGCAGCGCTCTGAAAGCTAATGGTATTTGCTACCAGATAAACTTGTTGACTTTAACCTGGTGTTGTTAAAACTCTTACTGTGTTCACCCCAGTCCAACGCCGGCATCTCCACATATTGAGCTCTCTGTCAAGGGAAATAGTTCCTCCCCATCCACTCTGCCTTTGGCCCCTCTTTGTTTTATACACCTCAATTAAATCTCCCTCATCCTCCTCTGTTCTGAGGAAAACAACTCCAAACTATCCAGTCTTTCCTCAGAGCTAAAAAATCTCCATTCCTGACAACACTCTGGTAAATCTCCTCTGTACCCTCTCGAGTATAATTACATCCTTCTTGTATTGCGGTGACCAGTCTTTAGCTTGGAGCAATGTGGTAATCTGTTTATTTTAGCGATCTTGGTTGAGAGATAAGTAGTGGCCAGGATGCAGGGAAGCATTGTAACTGCTTAGGGATTTTATACATCCGCCTGACAGGCCAGACACGGCCTTAATTTCAATGTCTTCTCCAAAAGATGGTACCTCTGACAGTGCCGCTCTTTGATTTGATTTACTATTGTCACATTTATTAACATACAGTGAAAAGTATTGTTTCTTGCGCGCAATACAGACAAAGCATACCGTTCATAGAGAAGGAAATGAGAGAGTGCAGAATGTAGCGTTGCAGTCATAACTAGGGTGTAGAGAAAGATCAACTTAATGCAAGGTAAGTCCATTCAAAAGTCTGACAGCAGCAGGGAAGAAGCTGTTCTTGAGTCGGTTGATACGTGACCTCAGACTTTTGCATCTTTTTCCCGACGTGGAAGAGAGAATGTCCGGGGTGCGTAGGGTCCTTAATTATGCTGGCTGCTTTGCTGAGGCAGCAGGAAGTGTAGACAGTCAATGGATGGGAGGCTGGTTTGCGTGATGGATTGGGCTACATTCACGACCTTTTGTAGTTCCTTGCAGTCTTGGGCAGAGCAGGAGCCATACCAAGCTGTGATAAAACCAGAAAGAATGCTTTCTATGGTGCATCTGTAAAAGTTGGTGAGAGTCGGAGCTGACATGCCAAATTTCGTTAGTCTTCTGAGAAAGTAGAGGCAATGGTGGGCTTTCTTAACTATAGTGTCGGCATGGAGGGACCAGGACAGGTTGTTGGTGATCGGGACACCTAAAAACCTGAAGCTCTCGACCCTTTCTACTTCGTTCCCGTTGATGTAGACAGGGGCATGTTCTCCTTTACGCTTCCTGAAGTCGATGACCACCTTCTTTGTTTTGTTGACATTGAGGGAGAGATTATTGTTGCCGCACCAGTTCACCAGATTCTCTATCTCATTCCTGTACTCTGTCTCGTCATTGTTTGAGATCCGACCCAGTATGGTGGTGTCGTCAGCAAACCTGAAAATCGAGTCAGAGGTGTATAAGGAGTATATAAGGCTGAGAACACAGCCTTGTGGGGCACCGGTGTTGAGGATGATCGTGGAGGAGCTGCTGTTGCCTATCCTTACTGATTGTGGCCTTCTTTGGCACGGCAGTGGACAATGTCAGCCTGGACCTTGTACTCCAGTGTTTGGAGTACTCTAGTTCCGAGGCAATGAGCCAAAAAAAGTCATATCAGCTAATCCAATCACAAAATACTGCAGAAAGGAAAAATCCAAAATAACAACAAATTGCTGGGAACACTCAGCAGGTCAGGCAGCATCTGTGGAGAGAGAAAGAAAGCTAATGTTTTGGGTTGAATGATCTTTCTTCAGTTCTCTCCAAGGTTGCTGCCTGAGCCGCTGAGTATGAGAGGTGACCTGATAGAGGTTTACAAGATGTTGAGAGGTCTGGATAGGGTAGACTCTCAGAGGCTATTTCCAAGGGCTGAAATGGTTGCTACGAGAGGACACAGGTTTAAGGTGCTGGGGGGTAGGTACAGAGGAGATGTCAGGGGTAAGTTTTTCACTCAGAGGGTGGTGGGTGAGTGGAATCGGCTGACGTCGGTGGTGGTGGAGGCAAACTCGTTGGGGTCTTTTAAGAGACTTCTGGATGAGTACATGGGATTTAATGGGATTGAGGGCTATAGATAGGCCTAGAGGTGGGGATGTGATCGGCGCAACTTGTGGGCCGAAGGGCCTGTTTGTGCTGTGGCTTTCTATGTTCTATGTATCTCCAGCAAATTTATATCAGCTGCTGGGCGTTGCTCTGACAGTTATTTCTGCAGAACCGTGAGCTCATAAACCTTACAGTGCAGACAACAGAGTGTTCTGTGTGCCCATTCACTGATGCTGCTAATGGTAACCTCAAGACTCATGTCTTTTTATCTCTTGTGCACACGTAGCTCGACTGGCTGCACATACTTGAAAGATATACTCACATGTATACAGACACACGCCAAGGCAGGGCAAACCCACACTTTATACCTCAACGTGCACTTGGGAGAAGATTTATCAGATAATTGTGTGCTTGTTCAAATTACTTTGGCACTGCCCCGTTTAAACACGGGCTAAATTGTTCAGTTTGGCTGCAGCGTCGCTATTTGAACAAGGCACTTGCTCCGACGCTGCTGATGCAGTCCGCAACTGTTTTCTATTTAACAGCTACGGGAGGATGTTGGTCAAACGCAGCCATCCAGATTCACTTCCCTCCACGTGGTATATATATTTCTGCACTCTCAGATTTGCAAATGGTAAATGAATGTGTCATTGTGCAGCATCCACATACATCCGCGCCCCCCCCCCCCCCCCCCCCCCCGCCCCTCCTCTCTCCTGATGCACTCTGAGCAGAAAGCCCCAGTTTGACTCCCAGCCTGTGCGGAATCAGTTAATGCTCGCCAGAGTAGGTGATGACTGCTGTAATTTACGTCAATGCCTCTGCTTCTGGTCCAGGAAACTGGAGAATCATTCACCTACCCTGCTTTCGGTTACTGACTCCCCCCCCCCCCCCTGTCCTTTTGGTTTGAAGGTACATGGGTGTGAACATCAGGAACCAGACAATGTCTTTGCACATAAAATAATACTCCCAACACTCTGTGTTAACTCCCCAAGGAAGAACAGTGCGTCTGTTGGGATTAACGGTTATGCGGCAGGCTCCATCTGGGGTCTGTAGCTGCTGGAGAGAGGGAACTGGGGGAGGAGTGAGGTGTGGGGCGAAGCAGTGAGCAAGGATGGATGCGAGGGATGGGGAAGAAAGATGTGGAGGATAGTGATGCGGAAGATGGGTGGAGGTGGTGGGGAGAAGAGGAATGATTTGGAAATAAATAAGGAGGAGTTACGTTTTAGACCCTGTTGGCCATCCATCTTCACCTCCTGTTGAATACACTGAGTTTATTGTTCAATTGTTCGGTGTTTGATTCTATAAGTCTGATAACTGATCTGTGTTCACTGTGCTTGGTTGATTAAATCTGGTTGGGGACTCCAGGAAAACTAAATAGATGGAGTTAGAAAGCTGTTAGAAGCTTCACAGCTCCAGGGTTCCGGGTTCGATTCCCGGCTCGGGTCACTGTCTGTGTGGAGTTTGCACATTCTCCTCGTGTCTGCGTGGGTTTCCTCCGGGTGCTCCGGTTTCCTCCCACAGTCCAAAGATGTGTGGGTTAGGTTGATTGGCCAGGTTAAAAAAATTGCCCCTTAGACTCCTGGGATGCGTAGGTTAGAGGGGTTAGCGGGTAAATATGTGGGGGTAGGGCCTGGGTGGGATTGTGGTCGGTGCAGACTCGATGGGCCGAATGGCCTCCTTCTGCACTGTAGGGTTTCTATGATTTCTATGAAGCATGAGAGGGTAAGCATTTTAAAACATTATATAAAACTCTGGAAGTAAAGTTCCTGCACACTTAGAAATTCATCTCTGCATTGGTCTAAGGAAAATTAAGCTTCTAAAAATTACAACATTGAGCACTTAAGCCTGTGGAGTTTTACACTTCATTCTTATCTCACTCTCTTATCTGACCATTGAAATCTCAAAGCAGCATTGGGAAACATTATTCACTCAATTAGGCAACAACCATGAGTAGTGAAACCAGCATGTTAACTCGTACTGGGGCACATGCAGTTCACCAGCATCCACCTGCCCGCGACTCTGAGGACTCAGTGTCAGCTGAGCTATTCCACTACAGAGGCATCATGGCCAATTGCGTTAGCCTGTGGCGGACAGAGAGAAGGCAGATGGAAGGGGAGTGGGAGAAAGAAGAGGAGAAAAGAAAGGAAGGGAAGGGAAGGGTGGGGAGGAGAAAGAGGTTGGAGTGTACTTATTTTGAATCTCACATCTCCATTCTCCCTGCTACACTTCCAGCAAGGACTAGTGCCCATCAGGACGTGGCGAGTCATTATGCGCTGCCTTCTCATGATTGTTTTGTTATTCTTTATGGAATGTGGGCATCACTGGTAAGGGCAGCATTTGTTGCCCATCCTTAATTGCCCTTGAACTGAGTGGCTTGTTGAGCCATTTCAGAGGGCAGTTAGGATTGCTGTGGCTCTGGAGTCACATGTAGGCCAGGCCAGGTAAGGATGACAGGTTTCCTTCCCTAAAGGACAGTAGTGAACTGGGTGGGTTTTTACAACAATCGATGATAGTTTCATGGTCGTCATTAGCCGAGCTTTATAATTCCAGATTTTATTAACTGAATTTAAATTCCACCAGAGCATTAGCCTGGGCCTCTGCGTTACTCACCTCATGAGATTATCACTACCCCACCATCTTTTCACTAAATGTTCCCTGCTGACAGTATAGAATCAGTGCTTGTGTATCTCTGAATGTCAGGCGTGGCAAAGATGCACTCCATTGTGGACTAGCCTGACTCCTCACTCATCCGGGCTGACAAACAGAACAGGTGGGATTTTCCACCCTCCCCCGGCTCGCCATTGGTCAGCGAAGGGATATTCCGATCCCATCAGTGTTTACGACCTCTTGTGATGTTTGCTCGTTGGGGGGTTTGGGGCGGGTGGGGGATGGTGGGTGTCCATCATCAGAAGATTCCGCCCGTGGGAAGGACCAGAAAATTCAGCCCGATATATCATGAATCACAGAAACCCTACAGTGCAGAAGGAGGCCATTCGGCCCATCGAGTCTGCACCGACCACAATCCAACCCAGGCCCTACCCCCACGTATTTACCCGCTAATCTACGCATCTCAGGACTCTAAGGGGCAATTTTTAACCTGGCCAATCAACCTAACCCGCACATCTTTGGACTGTGGGAGGAAACCGGAGCACCCGGAGGAAACCCACGCAGACATGAGGAGAATGTGCAAACTCCACACAGACAGTGACCCGAGCTGGGAATCGAACCCGGGACCCTGGAGCTGTGAAGCAGCAGTGCTAACCACTGTGCTACCGTGCCACCCCACGAAGTACCTCATTAGTCAGCACGGCTCACTGTTTGGCACTGGTGTGAGTTATTTGTCATTTATCAATCCAAGCCTGAATGTCCTTCAGGTTGAGTTGCACGCGGTTACTGACAGCTTCAGTAACTGTGAAAATACATCTTTGCACTAGTCTGCTGCTTTTAATGAAAATATCCTCATTGTCTCCAATCAGAATTGACATGTCTGTGAACATAAAAATGGGAGGAGGCCATTCAGCTGGTTTAGCCTATTCTAGTATTCAATTGGATCATGGCTGATCTGATCTCCATCAACACTACCTCAGTTGCATAGCCTTTCTGAACTAAAATGTCACTTCTAGTGTTGATCCCCTACAGTGATGGCTCTGAAACTGTTGTGTTTGGGCACAGATAGCACAAAGTGTGGTACTTACTGATGGTGCTGAACGAGATATGAGCCCTTGCCAAAGAGAGTCTCAGAGTTACAGTGGGGTTATCTTACTTCAAGGCTGACATTGTGAGAGCTGTTGTGGAAATTGAGCCTGCAGTATAAAAGAAGAAGCATTATAGCCTACACAGAATATTTTCATTAAAAGCAGCAGGAAAGTGCAAAGTGTTACTTTTAACACAAATAACACAAATACTGAAGCTGTCAGTGCCCGCATGCAACTGGACCTGAAGGACATTCAGGTTTGAGTTGATGAATGGCAAATAACTCGCACAAGTGGGCGGCACGGTAGCACAGTGGTTAGCACTGCTGCTTCACAGCTCCAGGGACCTGGGTTCAATTCCCGGCTTGGGTCACTGTCTGTGCGGAGTTTGCACATTCTCCTTGTGTCTGCATGGGTTTCCTCCGGGTGCTCCGGTTTCCTCCCACAGTCCAAAGATGTGTGGGTTAGGTTGATTGGCCATGCTAAAATTGCCCTTAGTGTCCTGGGATGCGTAGGTTAGAGGGATTAGTGGGTAAATATGTAAGGATATGGGGGTAGGGCCTGGGTGGGATTGTGGTCGGTGCAGACTCGATGGGCCGAATGGCCTCTTTCTGTGCTGTAGGGTTTCTAAGTGCCAAACAATGACCATCTCCAAACAAGACACCTTCTGCACTGCAGGGATTCTATGATTCCTCTATGATAATCAGCTCCCCATGACATTCAACAGCATCACCATTGCTAAATTCCCCCCCCCATCAACATTCTGGGGATCACTACTGACCAGAATCTTAACTGGACAACCGTATAAATAATGTGGCTACAGGAGTAGGTCAGAGGCTGGTAATTCTGTGGCAGCTGATTCACCTCCTGATTCTCAAAAGCCTATCCACCAAAGTGCCACCTGTCCACTTATACAAAGCACAAGTCAGGAATATGATGGAATAATCTCCACTTGTCCGGATGAGTGCAGCTTCAACAATGCTTAAAACATTCAACACTGTCCAGGACAGTGCAGTCTGCTTGATTGGCAGTCCTTCCACAAACATTCAACATTCACTCCCTCCACCACTGGCACACCGTGGCAGCAGCGTGTGCCATGTACAAGATGCACTGCCGCAACTCAAAGGTTCCTTTGACAGCATTTTGCAAACAAGTCACCTCTGCCACTTGGAAGGAAAAGAGCAGCAGATGCAAAGGAACCACTGTGATGGTACTGTGCCTTTAAGAAATGTATTTTAATCATGTTTCTCTGCAGGATGTTTTGTCAGCACTGTGTTGTCTACAGCCAGTGTCCTTTATTGCTACTGAAGCAGTATAATTGATATCATTTTAATCTGAACTAATGCAGTGTTCTATGGTTTAATGTTTCTCCTGGGATTGCAGAGTATAGCTTGATTTCGGATAATTGACAGGTCAGGTGATATGTCTGGGGACAACTATTTGTCGCAAAACATTCCAGGTTTTAGTTTCATTTTCAGAAACAGCTTGAAGCTGAGAGAAGCAACAGTGCTTTTCCCCCCTCTCTGGAGTTGGAGTTTTTGCTGTTTAAAGTGTTGCTGTTTTGGAAGCTGCTAGAGACTGGGTTTACCCCCCTGAGGTTGTGCTGTTTGGAGGATAGATCATTTTTTGCAAACAACTGGCTTGGATTTCTATTTATAAGTGTTATAAAGCTGGAAATCCGGCATCACATGAGCATACTTGCTTTTGTGCTAAATAATGCTGGAGAAGGGGGTATGTCTTTGCTTTACATTGGAACAACAGAGATAGCTAGCTGTGTCATGCTTAAGTCTTGTAATTGGTTAAAAAAAAGCTAATTCTTTTTGTTGTATTTTAACTGTGTTCTTAAATAAACTTTGTTTGAATCATACCTTATGCTCACAAATGTTAAAATTAAATGTAAAACTTAGGGACTAGTCTAACTTCACAAAATACTTTGGGGTTTCTGGCCTAGGTCTTAACACCACCACAACCTGCAAGTTCCTGCCAAAGCCACACACCATTCTGATTTGGAATTATATTGCTGTCCCTTCACTGTTGCTGGGTCAAAATCCTGGAACTCACTCCCTAACAGCACTGTGCGTGTACCTACGTCTCATGGACTGCAGCGTTTCAAGATGACGACTCACCACCTCCTCAAGGACAATTAGGGATGGGCAACAAATGCTCTCCTTGCCAGTGAGACCAACATTCCAAGAATTAATCATTTTTAATAACTATTTTAACTTTGTGTTCCAGACGTATGTTCCCTCCCTGTCACCCATACCACAAAGGGTAGCACTCTACTCTCCCAGACAGAAAATTGTGGGCTCGATTTCCTCTCCTGACACTTGACCCCATCATCTATGCTGACACTTCAGTGCAGTGCTGAGGGAATGCCACATGTTTTCAATGAGACTTTAAACCAAGATCCATCTGCCTTCTCAGGTGGATCTATAACATCACTAAGCGTTTCCATCCTAAACCAAAGGAAAAGAGCAGGGGGAGCTCTCCCTGCTTTCCTGGCCAATATTTGTCCCTCAGCCAAAATCCCATCGCTGTTTGTAGAGAATTGCTGCACACAAATTCAATGCCTTCATAGAATAGAATCATAGAATCCCTACAGTGCAGAAACAGGCCATTCGGCCCATCGAGTCTGCACCGACCACAATCCCACCCAGGCCCTATCCCCATATCCCTACACATTTACCCGCTAATCCCTCTAACCTACGCATCTCAGGACACTAAGGGGCAATTTTAGCATGGTCAATCAACCTAACCCGCACATCTTTGGACTGTGGGAGGAAACCGGAGCACCCGGAGGAAACCCACGCAGACACGAGGAGAATGTGCAAACTCCACACAGACAGTGACCCAAGCCGGGAATCGAACCCAGGTCCCTGGAGCTGTGAAGCAGCAGTGCTAACCATTGTGCTACCGTGCCGCCCTTGTTTCCCACATTACAATGCTGACTACACTCCAATAGTACTTCGTCGGCTGTGAAGCACTTTGGAGTGCCTGAACTTCACGAAAGCTGTTATATCAAAGCAAACTTTACTTATCCTGTCCTGAAGGGTTCAGTTGCTGTTGGGAATGACATTAGGATGTTGATTATCCTCTGCTGATTCACTCATTGATTGGTTTCCTTTTCTTGAGTATTGACTATTCCAGTGCCATTACATCTGGGCCCTGCTCTCTCCTCACGTAATGGCCAGAAGCTACAGAAATCCTGGCTCGTGGGGTCACCAACTGTATTCCTGAGGTTTTATCAAATGACCTCTTCCTGGCCCAGCCTGGTCGAACAGCCTTTCCCCACCATTTCCAATATTAAATTAATCAAAGAGAACAAAGAACAGTACAGCACAGGAACAGGCTCTTCGGCCCATCAAGCCTGTGCCGACACAGAGGCATCTCTAATATTTTCTTGCCTATCCCTCTATTCCCCACCTATTCATGTATCTATCCAGATGCCTCTTGAACGTTGTTATAGAATCTGCTTCCACCATCTCCTCCGCCAGCAGCATGTTCCAGGCATTCACCACCCTCTGTGTGAAAAACCTGCCCCTTACATCTCTTTTAAACTTTTCCCCTCTCATTCTCAACTTATGCCCCTGAGTAATTGACCCTTTGACTTGGGAAAAGACTCAGACTATCGATTCTATCCAGTATGTCATAATCTTGTAAACCTCTATCAGGTCCCCCCATCATCCTCCAATGCAAACAATCCAAGTTTGTTCAACCTTTCTTCATAGACCATATCCTCCAAACCAGGCAACAACCTGGTAAATCTCTTCGGCACCCTTTCCAATGCATCAACATCATTCCGGTAGTGTGGCGACCAGAATTATACTCAATACTCCAAACGCTGCCTAACCAAAGTCTTATACAGCTGCAACATGATTTTCCAATTCCTATACTCAACGCCCTGACCGATGAAGGGCAGCATACCATACGCCTTCTTGACCACCTTGTCTACCTGAGTTGCTACCTTCAGGGAACTGTGGCTCTGCATGCCTAGATTCCTCTGTAGGCTAATATTTCTAAGGGCTCTACCATTTACTGTATACTTTCCTTCTGCAGCAGACCTTCCAAATTGCATCAGCTCACAATTGTTCGGGTTAAATCCCACCTGCCATCTTTCGGCCCAGGTCTCCAGCCGATTTATATCCTCTGACAATCCTCCTCACTATCCGCTACCCCCCCAAGTTTTGTATCATCTCCAAATTTACGAATCAGACCACCTACATTTTGCTCCAAATCATTTATATATATTACAAACAGAGGTCCCAGCACTGATCCTTGTGGAACACCGCTTGTCACAGACCTCCAGTTAGAAAAGTACCCTTCCACTGCTACTCTCTGCTTTCTATGCCCAAGATGTGGAGATGCCGGTGTTGGACTGGGGCGAACACAGTAAGAGTTTTAACAACACCAGGTTAAAGTCCAACAGGTTTATTTGATAGCTTTCGGAGCGCTGCTCCTTCGTCAGATGGAGTGGAAATTCTATTCTATGCCCAAGCCAGTTTTGTATCCATCTTACCAGCTCACCTCGGATCCCATATGACTCTACCTGCTGTATCAGCCTGCCATGAGGAACTTTATCGAAGGCTTTACTAAAGTTCATATATATAACATTCACTGCCCTACTCTGGTCAATTTTTCTTGTCACTTCATCAAAGAACTCCATCAAGTTTGTGAGACACGACCTCCCCTTCACAAAACCATACTGCCTATAACTAATAAGCCTATTCTCTTCCAGATATGAATGCATCCTGTCCCCAAGAATCTTCTTCAATAATTTCCCCGCCATTGATGTAAGGCTAACAGGCCTTAATCTCCCGGATTGTCTCTTCTGACCACCTTAAACCGAGGAACAATGTTAGCTACTCTCCAATCCTCTGGTACCTCGCCTGTGGCTAAGGAGAATACAAAGAATTTGGCCAAGACCTCAGAAATTTCTTCCCTCTCCTCTCTCAGTATTCTGGGATAGACCCTATCTGGCCCTGGGGACTTGTCCACTTCAATGTTTTTCAATATCATCAGGCCATTATCTCCTTCCTTTTTATCTCATCATGTCCTAGAATGTCAACATCCTTCTGTCTACATTCACCCATCCACCTTTGTGAATACTGATGCAAAGTACTCGTTAAGGACCTCCCCCACCTCATCTGGCTCTACACACTGTCCTTGAGTGGACCTACCCTTTCATTAGCTACCCTCTTCCTCCTTATATATGCATAAAAAGAACAAAGAAAATTACAGCACAGGAACAGGCCCTTCGGCCCTCCAAACCTGCACTGACCATACTGCCTGACTTAACTAAAACTCCCTACCCTTCCGGGGACCATATCCCTCTATTCCCATCCTATTCATGTATTTGTTTAGACGCCCCTTAAAAGTCACTATCGTATCCGCTTCCACTACCTCCCCCAGCAACGAGTTCCAGGCTCCCACTACTCTCTGTGCAAAGAATCTGCCTCGTACATCTCCTTTAAACCTTGCCCCTCGCACCTTAAACCTGTGCCCCCTAGTAAACCATAGAACCATAGAAACCATAGAAACCCTACAGTGCAGAAGGAGGCCATTCGGCCCATCGAGTCTGCACCGACCACAATCCCACCCAGGCCCTACCCCCACATATTTTTACCCGCTAATCCCTCTAACCTACGCATCTCAGGACTCTAAGGGGCAATTTTTAATCTGGCCAATCAACCTAACCCGCACATCTTTGGACTGTGGGAGGAAACCGGAGCACCCGGAGGAAACCCACGCAGACACGAGGAGAATGTGCAAACTCCACACAGACAGTGACCCGAGCCGGGAATCGAACCCAGGACCCTGGAGCTGTGAAGCAGCAATGCTAACCACTGTGCTACCGTGCCGCCCTAAACTGTGCTACCGTGCCGCCCTAATTGACTCTTCCACCCTGGGAAAAAGCTTCTGACTATCCACTCTGTCCATACATCTCATAATCTTGTAGACTTCTATCAGGTCACCCCTCAACCTCCTTTGTTCCAGTGAGAACAAACCAAATTTCTCCAACCTCTCCTCATAGCTAATGCCCTCCATACCAGGCAACATCCTGGTAAATCTTATCTTTACCCTCTCCAAAGTCTCCACATCCTTCTGGTAGTGTGGCGACCAGAATTGAACACTATATTCCAAGTGCAGCCTAACTAAGGTTCTATAAAGCTGCAACATGACTTGCCAATTTTTAAACTCAGTGCCCCGGCCGATGAAGGCAAGCATGCCGTACGCCTTCTTGACTACCTTCTCCACCTGCATTGCCACTTTCAGTGACCTGTGTATCTGTATACCCAGATCCCTTTGCCTATCAATACTCTTAAGGATTCTGCCATTTACTGTATATTTCCTATCTGTATTAGATCTTCCAAAATGCATTACCTCACATTTGTCTGGATTAAACTCCATCTGCCATCTCTGCACCCAAGTCTCCAACCGATTTATATCCTGCTTATCCTCTGATTATCCTCATCGCTATCCGCAAATCCACCAACCTTTGTATCGTCCGCAAACTTACTAATCAAACCAGTTACATTTTCCTCCAAATCATTTATATATATATATATTACAAACAGAAAGGTCCCAGCACTGATCCCTGAGGAACACCACTTGTCACAGCCCTCCATTCAGAAACGCACCCTTCCACTGCTACCCTCTGTCTTCTTTGACTGAGCCAATTTTGTATCCACCTTGCCAGATCACCTCTGATCCTATGCGACTTCACCTTCTGCACCAGTCTGCCATGACTGACCTTGTCAAAGGCCTTACTGAAGTCCATGTAGACAACATCCACTGCCCTACCCTCATCAATCATCTTCGTCACTTCCTCGAAAAACTCGATCAAGTTCGTGAGACACGACCTCCCCTTCACAAAACCATGTTGCCTCTCACTATTACGTCCACTTATTTCCAAGTGGGAATAAATCCTGTCTTGAAGAATCCTCTCCAATAATTTCCCTACCACTGATATAAGGCTCACCGGCCTGTAATGACCTGCATTATTCTTGCTACCCTTCTTAAACAAAGGAACAACATTGGCTATTATCCAATCCTCTGGGATCTCCCCTGTAGCCAGTGAGGATACAAAGATTTCTCTCAAGGCCCCAGCAATTTTCTCCCTTGCCTCTCTCAGTATTCTGGGGTATATTCCATCAGGCCCTGGGGACTTGTCTACCTTAATGTTTCTTAAGAACCCCAATACCTCCTCCTTTTTGATCTCCACCCTTTTCCAGACTCATCATCCACCAAGTCCTTTTTGGTGAATACTGATGCAAAGTACTCATACCTCGCCCATTTCCTCTGGCTCCATGCATAGATTCCCTCCCTTGTCCTTGAGTGGGCCAACCCTCTCCCTGGCTACCCTCTTGCTCTTTATATATGTATAAAAAGCCTTGGAATTTTCCTTAATCCTGCTGGCGAATACTTTTTCGTGACTCCTTTTAGCCCTCCTTACTCCTTGCTTAAGTTTCTTTCTACTTTCCTTGTATTTCACACTTGCTTCGTGTGTTCCCAGCCTCCTAGCTTTGACAAATGCTTCCTTTTTCTCTTTGACTAGGCTCACAATATCTCTCGTTATCCAAGGTTCCCAAAACTTGCCATACTTATCCTTCATCCTTACAGGAATGTGCCGGTCCTGAATCCCTATCAACTTACACTTGAAAGCCTCCCACATGTCAGATGTTGATTTGCCCTCAAACATCTGCCCCCAATCTACATTCTTCAGTTCCTTCCTAATATTGTTGTAATTAGCCTTCCCCCAATTTAGCACCTTAACTTGAGGACTACACTTATCTTTATCCATCAGTACTTAAAGCTTACTGAATTGTGGTCACTGTTCCCGAACTGCTCCCCTACTGAAACGTTGACCACCTGGCCGGGCTCATTCCCCAATACCAGGTCCAGTACGGCCCCTTCCCTAGTTGGACTATCCACATACTGTTTCAAGAAGTCCTCCTGGCTGCTTCTTACAAACTCTGCCCCATCCACGCCCCTAGCACTAAGTGAGTCCCAGTCAATATAGGGGAAGTTAAAATCTCCCACCACCACAACCCTGTTACTTTTACACCTTGCCAAAATCTGCCTACAGATCTGTTCCTCTATCACCCCCTGGCAGTTGAGTGGCCTATAGTAAACCCCCGACATTGTGACTACACCTTTCCTAATCCTGAGCTCTACCCATATTGCCTTGCTGTATGAGCCCTCTGAGGTGTCCTCCCGGAGTACAGCTGTGATATTCTCCTTAACCAGTAGTGCAACTCCCCCACCCCTTTTACATCCCCCTCTATCCTGCCTGAAACATCTGTATCCTGGAATGTTAAGCTGCCAATCCTGTCCTTCCCTTAACCAAGTCTCTGTAATGGCAACAACATCGTAGTTCCTAGTACTAATCCAAGCTCTGAGTTCACCTGCCTTACCTGTTACACTTCTCACATTGAAACAAATGCACTTCAGTCCACCAGACCCTCTCTGATTTGCAACCCAACCCTGCCTGCTGTTTCTCTGAGTCTTACTGGCCCTACTCTCAGGTTCCCCTTCAGTTAATTCACCTTTGCTTTGGTTCCCACCCCCCGCCAAACTAATTTAAATCCTCCCATGTGACACTAGCAAACCTCCCGGCCAGAATATTTGTGCCCTTCCAGTTTAGATGCAACCCGTCCTTCTTGTACAGGTCCCATCTGCCCCGGAAGAGACCCCAATGGTCCAGATATCTGAAACCCTCCCTCCTACACCAGCTGTTTAGCCACGTGTTGAGCTGCACTATCTTCCTATTCCAAGCCTCACTGGCACATGGCACAGGGAGTAATCCTGAGATTACAACCCTAGAGGTCCTGCTTTTTAACTTTCTACCTAACTCCCTAAACTGCTGCAGGACCTCAAAGTCTTGGGATTTTGCTTAATCCCCTTTGTTGCCCTCCTCAGTCCCTGTTTAAGCTCTTCCCTGCTATCTTAAACTCTAATCAACGAAAAATCTTCAAAGAAACTGAAAAAAAGACCCACAATTTTTTAATGGCCTGATGATCTTTGTCCTGGATTGCCTACAGCACCATCCTGGATATTAACTTGAAGCCCTGGAGATGCCAGGACAACCCTGCAAACTCTCCAGGTTTCCTCTCCCCAGCCCAGAGGGTATGGAGCCCAGCTGAAGGTGTCAGTCATGGCTCAAACACGCTCTGATCTCTGAGTCAAATTGTTGTTACTCCAGCTACTTGAGCATGTAACTTAGGCTGGGACCCTAGTGCAGTATTGAGGGAATGCTGCACTGCTGGAGGTGCTGTTGTTTGGATGGCACATCAAAGTGAGGCCCCATCTACTCACTCGGGTGACTATAAAGGATGCCACGCTGACCTTTGAAGAAGAGCGGAGGGGCTTTCCATGGTGACCTGGTCACTATTTATTTATCCCTTGACCAACATCACTAAGAAAGATCATCTGGTCAATTTCACTTTGCTGCTTGTGGGATCGTGCTGTGTACAAATTGGCTGCCATGATTCCTGCACTACAATACGAACTACATTTCAAAAGTACTTCATTGGCTTTAAACGACAAAGTGCAGAGGGTCTCAGAAAGGAGCTGATGGCATCATTTGTAGGGAGCAGTGCAGCGGCTGATAGCCAGGAGCCATTTCAAACACAAAACCTCCACCTTGAACAGATGATAATGATGATGTAATATTGCCGGGTGAAAGCCATCAGTTGGGCAACAGCCAAAATGCTTCAGGCTGCAGAAGCAAGTGATACCTCCAGTATTGATGACCTCTGTGTGAACCTCAAGGGCACAATTTCAAAACGCTGCAGATACGAAACTCGGAAATGAAATAAAGATCTTAAAAAAACCTCTTGTATTTACATAACGCTTCCCACAGCCTTCAGATGTCTCAAAGTGCTTTACTGTGTTTATACATTGAATCCCTACAGTGCAGAAGGAGGCCATTCAGCCCATCGAGTCTGATAACAATCCCACCCAGGCCCTATCCTTGTAAACCCACATAATCCCCCTGACACTAAGGGGCAATCCCACCCAGACCTGTTCCCCGTATCCCCAAGTATTTACCCCACTAATCCTCCTAACCTACACATCTTGGGACACTAAGGGGCAATTTAGCATAGCCAATCCACCTAACCAGCACACCTCTGGAGTGTGGAAAGAAACCGGAGCACCCGGAGGAAACCCACACAGACACGGGGAGAAGGTGCAAACTCCACACAGACAGTGACCTGAGGCTGGAATTGAACCCAGGTCTCTGGTGCTGTGAAGCAGCAGTATTAACCACTGTGCCACCATGTAGCCGCTGAAGTGTAGTCACTACTGTGATGTAGGAAGCAGCAGCCAGTTTGTGCACAGCAAGCTCCCGCAAACAGCAATCTGATAATCATCAGGTAATGTCAATTTTCAAAGGATGTATATTGGACGGGACACCAGGGATAACCCCCACCCCCCCCCCACCACACCCAGCTCTTCTTAACTACTGCCACAGGTACCCTTACATCAGCACCTTGCGTTGATGCAAGGGCCTCCCTTTTACATCTTGCCAATGTTACAGACAGCACCTCCAGCAGTGCAGCACACTCTCACTCCTGCTGCATTGGATCATCAGCCTTGATTTTTGTAGATCCTTGTGACTCGGAGTTAGGGCTGACACCTGCTAAGAACAAGTAGGATAGTAACAGATGTCTGGAGGACGCTGACTTGCAAAGTGTGAAGGGACGTGGCAGATGCAATTTAACACAATGCAGTTTGAAATGGTACATTTGGTAAGAAGAACAAAAGAAAGCGATGTGAATTAAATGGTACAATTGTAAATGGAGTGCAGGAGCAGAGAGACGTGGCATGTTTGTACATAAATCTTTGGCCAAGTTGAGAAATCTGTTTCTTAAAATAAAGCATATTGCACTCTTGGCTCTATTTATATTAAAGATATTACAAAAGCCTCAGCTAGACTATGTTTCTAATTCAGGGCGTCAAGCTTTACTGGAATGGTACCAGTGTTGAGGAACTTGAAAGCTGTGGAGCAATAGGAGAAGCTGGGGCTTTCTTGACTTATTTATTATTGTCACATGTATTAGTATACAGTGAAAAGTATTGTTTCTTGCGCGCTATACAGACAAAGCATACTGTTCATACAGAAGGAAACAAGAGAGTGCAGAATATAGTGTTACAGTCATAGCTAGGGTGTAGAGAAAGTAGAAGCATAAAACGAGTGTAAAGAAAATAGAATTAGAAGGTATGCTGGGCACAGCTTGAAAGAAATCGCCTCACTCCGGCGCCATCTTGAAAAGATAAATGTTGGCCAGGACCCCCGGAGAGCTCCCCTGTTCTTCAAAATCATGGATGGGGTGGTTTTAGTGTGCTAGAGAGGGCAGATGAGGCCTCCGTTTCCATTTCATCTGAAACACAGCATCTCAGAGAGTGCAGCACTCCTCAGTACTGCACAGAAATGTCAGCTTCGATTTTTGTCCTCGAGTCCGGAACCCATGTGTTACGGTTCAGGTCAGAAACTCCAAATTGTTTTATGGAGCCCGCCTGAACCATAAGTTTTGCCTCTTGAACTTGGCGAGGATAAGCATGAGATGTTTCACTTCAGGTATGATTCAAAGGACCCATTAGGGAGCTTTTATCAAACAAAGTTTATTCAAGAATACAGTTAACATGTATAGTAAGAAAATTAGCAAGAACTTTAATCAATTACAACAAGAAACAGAACAACCACTATTATGTATAACCCTTAACAAATATATGTAATGTGTTCCAATCAAACCATTCCCATAGACTAAAGACCCTTTTCACAGGTTTACATAGAAACTAGAAGCAGGAATAGACCATTCATCTCTTCAAGCCTGCTCCACCATTCATCTTGATCATGGCTGATCGTCTAATTCAATATCCTGATCCTCCCTTTCCCCCATATTCCTTGATCCCTTTAGCCCCAAGAGCAATATCCAATTTCTTCTTGAAATCAGACAACGTTTTGGCCTCAACTACATTCTGTGGCAGCGAATTCCACACATTCACCACCCTCTGGGTGAAGAAATTCTCCTCACCTCAGTTCTAAAGGGTTTACCCCTATCCTCAAACTATGACCTCTAGTTCTGGACTCCCCCACCATTGGGAACATTCTTTCATTCTTTCTGAATCTACCCTGTCTAACCCTGTTAGAACTTTATAAGTTTCTAAGAGATCTCCTCTCACTCTTCTAAAGTCCAGCAAATATAATCCTAACTGACTTAGTCTCTCCTCCTGTGACAGACCTGCCTTCTCAGGAATCAACCTCGTAAACCTTCGCTGTACTGCCTCTATAGCAAGGACATCCTTCCTCAGATAAGGACACCAAAACTGCAGACAATACTCCAGGTGTGGCCTCACCAACAGCCTATACAATTGCTGCAAAACATCCCTATACTCAAATCCTCTCGTTATGAAGGCCAACATACCATTTGCCTTCTTTACCTGCGCATTTAGTTTCAACAACTGATGCACAAGGACTTTAAGGTTTTGTTGAGCATCCACCTCTCTCAATATACACCCATCCAAGTAATAATCTGTCTTCCTATTATTGCTAACACAGTTTAACACAGCAAAGGCTAATGCTCACGTGATACTGGACTTGAGACCTTTGGATGAAGTCTGCAGTTCTCTGGATAGACTCAGAACAGTTTGAAATCAGAACAGCTTCCCAAAAACACCAGGGACTCTAGGCAAGCCACCCACAACAGATTCCCCCTCCAGAAAGGCAAGACCTTACTTTCAGCTAACTAGCAGAATTTCCAAAAGCAGGGAGAGAGAGAGACTTCTTTTCAGCTTGATGTCCCTTCTAAAACTAAAAACTCAAACTGAAAACGAAAGAACTGTCACATGACCTGCCAACCAGGTTTTCTCCTAACAATGCAGAGCCATAAACATCTCAATAAAAATAAACAAACCCCTGTTTAAACAGTAGACAGTCTGGCAACCGTGAGAAAAACAAACTGAAAAAGTATGCTTACAACTGCAGAGCACATGATTTTAAAAAAACACACCTTAAAAGGTACACTAAGGTTACACTTGTGACTCAGAGGTGAGAACTGGCAATGGGCCTCATCTGTATTTTTCTCCGATTCCAAAAGATGTGGAAAGAAAAGTATTGCAGCTGTTGGAAATCTGACTCAAAAACAGCTGAAAATACTCAGCAGCTTAACTAGCATTTGGGGGTCTGTGGAGCGAGAGATAGGTTTATATTTCAGGTTGATATCCTTCAATGGGCTCAGAAGACATATGTGACAAATAACTATTATTCAAATACAGCCCCCCGCCAGTTAAAACATCCATGTTTGAAATGGAGACCAGCTTGTACAGCATAGAAGGAGACCTTTCAGCCCATCATATCTGTGCTGTCTCTTTGAAAGACCTATATGGATCAATACGCAAATAGTTTTTCACCTTCCACAGTAATGTCATTTTCCAAGTTGACTTTTCCAATGCTCTGTTTATTTTGCACAAAAATTGTGTTTACTCCCCAGCTCATATTTCGTTCAGGTGACCTGAGTGCCAGAACAAATATTTATAAATAGAACAAAAGAAAAATACAGCAGATACTGCAAATCTGAAATAATAACAGGGAATGGTGAATACTCAGCAGATCCAGGTAGCATCTGTGGAGAGGAAAACACCGTTAACAATTCAGATTGATAACCTTTTATCAGGGTGCTCCGATTTCCTCCCACAGTCCAAAGATGTGAAGGTTAAGTGGATTGGCTATGCTAAACTGCCCCTTAGTGTCCCAGGATGTGTAGGTTAGTGGGTAGATGCGTGGGGTTATGGGAATGGGGCGGCGGTGGGGGGGGGGGGGGGGGGGGGGGCCTGGGCCTGGATAAGATGCTCTGTTGGAGAGTTGGTACAGACTCAATGCAGTGAATGGCCTCCTTCTGCACTGTAGGGATTCTATGATTCTAAGTAAATAGTGTGTCGTTCAGGTCCAATTAATGTTTGTGTTCTTAAATCATTCTAACCAATCGTGGGGTTACGGTTTGTCCCCCAATAGCAAACATGACTAAAAACAGGAAAGTAATGTCATTCAAAACTGTATCGACCTCCTTAATAAAATCAATGAAATACCTAAAAGTCTGACTGCAACTCAGGCTTCCATAACCTGAGTCTTTGACTTGCTGGAAGAGAATGAATAGCCCTGTGTTGAATTCTGATGTAAACGGAAAGGAGGTGCCTCCATTTTTTTTTCTTCGTTCTATTTAGTTTAGTTAGGACATCATGATTGACATGGGCTTGGAGGGCCGAAGGGCCTGTTCCTGTGCTGTACTTTTCTCCCTGTTCTTTGATAACAGTAGGCAACTTTTCCCTAGTCCCAGAAGGCATGTGGGAGAAGTGCCTTTATCAGTGGCTTTGTTTGAGCGTTAAGATTCCAGCGACCAACGTACCAGCTCGGATGTCAGGAAGATTTCTGCCATCTCTGATACAGTTGACATTGGAAATGTAACGCCTGCTCAGAATGAGAAGTACAAAGACCCAAGATGAGGAACAATCTGGACGTTGAAGAAATTGGTCACACTGGCTTATGGTTTGCTCTGTTCTTCTGGGGTAATGATGTGATACGGAATCAGACTGAGAGTCCCTTCGTAAGATTGATGCAGAAGGTCAGAGAAAGATGGTTCAAACTTAGGGCCCACATGTCTTTGTTGGTGGAAGGCTGGTCCACAATTTTATTTACGTTTTTACCCTTTTTAATTTTTAACAGACTGTTTTAGCAATTAACTTTCCTTACACATGTATTTAACATTGCATAGAGTCAAGTTTTGTTTCCTCATTAATGATGTACAATATATAGAAGAGTATTGTCATAGTGGAACCCTGGCCATCATGTATATAGGGTGAATTGCAGTTTTATGAATTTGTCCACTATATGCAGTGAGGACTGTACAGAACTAAGGAAAAGCAGAATGGGGAAAGAACATGGGATCTGTGAATAGAATGAAGGGAAGGGTTGGAGGTGGATATTGGCAGAATTACAGATCAATAACTTGCAGTAGCTCCCATTCTACTGCTGACAGCAACGCAGTGGAACATTGGAATTAGGAGCAGGAGTAGGCCCTCTCCGCCATTCAATAAGATCATGGCTGATCTGCTTGTAACTTCAACCCCACCTTGCTGCCTACCCCTGATAACCTTTCACCCCCTTGTTTACACATTTGTAGACAGGGATTTGCACTCCATGTCTGATGAAGTTATTTTGGGGAGTTTCTCAGAGGAATTTCCAAGCTAGTTTCAGTCAGGGCTGGCAGAGAGAAAACCAAGAATGTGCAATGTCGATGTTGCTGTCCTGCCGTTAGTGGAGCTTAGCTGTGGAGGGCAGCACAGTGACAGGAATATACAGAACAGGGCAGTACTATTGAGCCTGAGAGGAGACATCCATGGTGTGGAGATGCCGGTGTTGGACTGGGGTAAGCACAGTAAGAAGTCTCACAACACCAAGTTAAAGTCCAACAGGTTTATTTGTAGCACTTTGGTAGCACAAGCTTTCGGAGTGTCGCTCTTTCTTCAGGTGAGTGAAGAGTTGTGTTCACAAACAGGGCATACATAGACACAGACTCAATTTACAAGATAATGGTTGGAACGCGAGTCTATACAGGTAATCAAGTCTTTAGAGGTACAGACAATGTGAGTGGAGAGAGGGTTAAGCACAGGTTTGAGGCCGTCCTCTTGTGTGCGGAACTTGGCTATCAGTTTTTGCTCGGTGATTCTGCGTTATCGTATGTCGTGAAGGCCACCTTGGAGAACACTTACCCGAAGATTCGACCTACAGATGTCACACTATCTGTAACCTCCACGACTTGCCTGGGCTTGCAAAATCTCACTAACTGTCCTGGCTGGTGACAATTCACACCTCTTTAACCTGTGATTATCCCTCTCTCCACTCGCATTGTCTGCACCAGTAAAGACTTGATTACCTGTTGAGACTCGCATTCCAACCATTATCTTGTAATTGAGTTTGTGTCTATATGTGCCCCGTGTGTGAACCAAATCCTGCACTCACCTGATGAAGGGGCAGCGCTCCGAAAGCTCGTGCTACCAAATAAACCTGTTGGACTTTAACGTGGTGTTGTGAGACTACTTACTATGCCTACCACAGTCAACCCTGGCATCTCCACATCATAGATTCTACATATTTAGTTTGAAGCCTCCCCTGGGGTTCTCCTTACAATCCAACCCTCAAGAAGACATCAAGTTGAAGCCCAGTCTGCTTGCTCAGGTGAATAAAGTGGACCCTGTGGCACTGCTCTGTTTTCCACAGATTCCCCGCCCTCTGGGTGAAGAAATTTCCCCTCACCCCAGTCCTAAAAGGTTTACCCCTTATCCTCAAACTGGTCAGCAGCCTTCTCTCCAACTCAAAAAAATGAGCTGCTATTTCATCTCCACGCCTTGCCTGGGATCTTGCTGTGCTGGGCACTGCGCTTCAAAGTACTTCAGTGAGCTACTCCTGAGAGAGCTGTGATAAAAAGCTGCTGCAATGCAAGTCTTTCTGTTGCATTTAATGTTGCACCTCGGTCTGGTTAGTAGAATGTGCTTAGACCTCGCCTGCAGCTGGGAGGTTTGAAGCGAACTTGTGACCATCACTTGTGAAGATCATACCATTTGTCATGTTGTAGAACTTTCTGCAACTACATGTGGGGAAACTCTAACGAGAAAAGTTGTTTTTTTAATGCCTTAAGTGAGAAGGCCCACTATTGCCAGCTTTGCAATGGCAATAAGTGATGGACGATAATGTTATCATTGCCAATTACACCTACATCCTGGAAATTAAAATGAAAGATCAGCAGTGGTATACATAGAACCATACATGGAAAATAGAAACAGGAGTGGGCCATTCGGCCCTTCAAGCCTGCTCTGCCATTTATGATGATTGTGGCTGATCAAATTCAATACCCTGATGCCATCTCCTCCCTCCCCGCCCTCCATATATCTTGACCCCTTTAACACCAAGAGCTATATCTAATTCCTTTTGAAATCACATGTTTTGGCCTCAACTGCTTTCTGTGGTAGTGAATGCCACACATTCACCACCCTCTGGGTGAAGAAATTTCTCCTCACCTCAGTCCCCTTATCCTCAAACAATGGCCCCTAGTCCTGGACTCTCCATCATAGGGAACATTCTTTCTGAATCCATCCTGTCTAACCCTGTTAGAAGTTTTTAGGTATCCAGATCACCAACAACCTGGCCTGGTTCCCCCCTTGTCGGCACTACAGTTAAGAAAGCCCACCAACGCCTCTACTTTCTCAGAAGACTAAGGAAATTTGGCATGTCAGCTACCACTCTCACCAACTTTTACAGATGCACCATAGAAAGCTTTCTGGTTGTATCACAGCTTGGTATGGTTCCTGCTCTGCCCAAGACTGCAAGAAACTACAAAAGATTGTGAATGTAGCCCAATCCATCACGCAAACCAGTCTCCCATCATCCATTGACTCTGTCTACACTTCCCGCTGCCTCAGCAAAGCAGCCAGCATAATCAAGGACCCCACGCACCCCAGACATTCTCTCTTCCACCTTTTTCCGTCAGGAAAAAGATACAAAAGTCTGAGGTCATGTATGAACCGACTCAAGAACAGCTTCTTCCCTGCTGCCGTCAGACTTTTGCATGGACCTACCTTGCATTACGTTGATCTTTCTCTACACCCTAGCTATGACTGTGACACTACATTCTGCACTCTCACGGTAGCACAGTGGTTAGCACTGCTGCTTCACAGCTCCAGGGTCCCGGGTTCGATTCCCGGCTCGGGTCACTGTCTGTGTGGAGTTTGCACATTCTCCTCGTGTCTGCGTGGGTTTCCTCCGGGTGCTCCGGTTTCCTCCCACAGTCCAAAGATGTGCGGGTTAGGTTGATTGGCCAGGTTAAAAATTGTCCCTTAGAGTCCTGGGATGTGTAGGTTAGAGGGATTAGCGGGTAAAATATGTGGGGGGAGGGCCTGGGTGGGATTGTGGTCGGTGCAGACTCGATGGGCCGAATGGCCTCCTTCTGCACTGTAGGGTTTCTATGTTTCTATGTTTCCTTCTCTATGAACGATATGCTTTCTCTATATAGCGCGCAAGAAACAATTCTTTTCACTGTATGTTAATACATGTGACAATAATAAATCAAATCAAAGAATTGTATAAGTTTCTATGAGATCCCCTCTCACTCTTCTAAACTCCAATGAATACAATCCTAACCGATTTAGTCTCTCCTCATATGACAGACCTGTCATCCCAGGAATCAGCCTGGTAAACTTTGCTGCACTCCCATTATAACAAGAACCTTCTTCCTCTGAATTATATAAAATAATATTGTAATAGGCTGTACAGCACAGAACAGGCCTTTCAGCCCGGCTGGTCAATGCTGGTATTTATGCTTCATCACACACTTCATTAACTGAATACTTCACAAACTGTTTTCCAACCTGACTCCATTTAACACTTGAAAGCGAATGAGACACCAGCAAAGCAGAACAGCAATAAAGCAGCATGGTAACACTCAGCATGTAGTTATTAAAACTCGCATATTACAGATCAGCAAATAACAATACGTCATGTGAGAATCTGAGATGTGACGTGCTTTGTGAGAATGTTTATTATTTATGCGTCTGTGTAGGTTCCAGCCAGACTCTCCATATCCTCTAGTGAGGGAAGATTCAGTGAAGCCCTTTAACCCCCATCCATCCACCCCCACCCACATTGCAAACAGCCCCACTCCCAAATCACACACACAGACACACACACACAGACACACACACTTCTCTTCTCCCCCACACCTCTCCCCCCCCCACACACACACCTCTCCCCCCCCCACACATACACCTCTTCCCCCCCCACACACACACCTCTCCCCCCCCACACATACACCTCTTCCCCCCCCCCACACACACCTCTCCCCCCCCCACACATACACCTCTCCACCCCCCCCACACACACACCTCGCCCCCCGCCACACACACACATCTCTCTTGCCCCCTCCCACACACACACTTCTCTCCCCTCCCCCCTCCACACACAACCTCTCTCCCCAAACGCCTCCAACCCCCCCCCCCCCCCCCTCCATCCCCTCCCCCCCCACCACACACATCCACAGACCTCTCTTCTCAATCCTGTCACACATACGTGGGGTGGCACAGTGGTTAGCACTGCTGTCTCACAGCACCAGGGACCTGGGTTCGATTCCCAGATTGGGTCACTGTCTGTGGGGAGTCTGGGCAGCCTCCTTTCCGCAGTCACCATTGCTGCTTGGAGGAGGATGAGACCTGTGACAAGCCAGAGTTTGGAAGCGCTTGATTTTACCCCATCAATTTATTTATCCTTCTATTCCTTTCTCCCTTGTGAGCATTTGTAGTTTTCCCTTAAAGGTATCAATGTTATTTACCTCAGCTACACCTTGTGGTAGTGAGTTTCACATTCTAACCATTCTCTGGGTAAAGAAGTTCCTCCTGAATTTATGAGTGACTGTCTTATCTTGAAGGCCCCCAGTTCTGGTCTCCCCCACATGTGGAAAGGTCATCTCTACATCTGTCCTATCCAACTCTTTAATAATCTTAATGACCATAACCAGGTCTATCGAGAGACCATAACCAGGAATATCTAAAGAGCAGTATCCCGGCCTATTCAACCTTTTTGGAAAACCTATCCTGCCTTTTGGGTTGCCTTGCAACCACCTGGCCAATCAGATTAAGAGTAAGGCCATCCCAATGCACTTCACAGCCAATGACTTGCAACCACTTTTGAATTGGAGGGAAATATGGGGGACAGTTTGCACACGGCAAGATCCCATTAACTATAAAAAGATACTGACCAGATAATCTGTTTTAATCTAATCTAATGATGTTAATTCAGGGCTACGTATTGGCAGGGCACCCCTGCTCTGTTTGAAGAGTTCTGTGGGATTTCTTATGTCTATCTGAGAGGGCTTTAGTTTAATGTCTCACCCCAATATGGCAACTCCGGCAATGCAGCACATTATTGCACTCCAGTATCGACCTGTTACTGGTTTCAGTAAAGGTAATGTCAGGGTGACCTACTGTACTATATTTGAAAGGGATTGACCCTTATTTTAATTGTATGTTGATTATCTTTAAAGGGCTATCTTTTGACCCTTATTTCTAGGACAGCCTGTGGGAAACTTGCCTTGCACAGCATGTGACCAGACCCCGTGTGCTTATTCTGGGCCTGTGGTCTGCACAGTGGATCTCAGGGTATTTACAAAGTACAGCTTTCTCATGCAGAATACAAAAGGAAGAGGACGTTATATCGAAGTACTCTCCCGAGAGAGGAACAGGAAACTGTTGCAGTGTGAGAGTGATTTAAAACTTGTTCCATCTTGCCACAGAGGTGTCATGTTCTGTTTAGCTAATGATGGAACAAAGAGCAAGCAGCCAATGCCCTCCCGAATTGTCCTGTTTCCTCTTGGAAATAGATACACAAGTCAGGAGGAAAGTTAAACAGGAGATTTTATATATGACACACCAGAGAGAGTGCAGAGGAGATTCACCAGGATGTTGCCTGGGCTGGAGTGTCTCAGACACGAAGAGAGGCTGGATTGTTTTCCTTAGTAAGAAGTCTTCGTAAGAGTCCCAGGTTAAAGTCCAACAGGTTTATTTGGTAGCACAAGCCACAAGCTTTCGGAGCGCTGCCCCTTCATCAGGTGAGTGGGACATCCATGACTTTAACCTGGTGTTGTGAGACTTCTTACTGTCCAATGCCGGCATCTCCACATCATTGTTTTCCTTAGAGCAGAGAAAGCTGATGGGGTGTACAAAATTCTGAGGGACATAGATACGGTAAATAGGAAGAAATGTTTCCCCTTTTTCAAGATGGCGCCGGAGCGAGGCGATTTCTTGCAAGCTGTGCCCAGCATACCTTCTAATTCTATCTTTTACTCTTGTTCTATGACTACATTCTGCATCCTCTCCTTTCCTTCTCTCTGAACGGTATGCTTTGTATAGCGCGCAAGAAGCAATACTTTTCACCGTATGCTAATACAGTATGCTAATACAATAAATCAAATCAAATCTTAGTAGAGGGATGAATAACCAGGGGACATAGATTTAAGGCAAGGGGCAGGAGTTTTAGAGGGGATTTGAGGAAAATCTTTTTCACGCAGAGGGTGGTTGGAATCTGGAACTAACTGCCTGAAAGGGTGGTAGGGGCAGGAACCTTAGATGAGCAGTTGCAACACCGTAACCTACAAGGCTACTGAACAAGTGCTGGAAAATGGAATTAGAATAGATAGGTATTTGATGGCCAACGCCGACATGATGGGCCGAAGGGCCTCTTTCTGTTTCTGTAAAACTCTATGGGTGGGATTTTATGTCCTCGCTCACCCTGCAACCATAAAATCCTGCCTGAGGTCATTGGACATTTCCATTGTCCGCCCCTCACCTGCTCCGATTCCGTGGCGGGCGGGCGGTAGATTTATTTAAAAGTAACAGCAATCATCCTCCTTCCCTCCTCATGACAGAGAAAACTGGCCAGAAAGGTAAAGTTTATTTATTAGTCACAAGTAGGCTTACATTAACGCTGCAATGAAGTTACTGTGAAAATCCCCGAGTGGCATTATTGGCGTTGTTCAGATTATTTCAATGGTTTTGGGGACAGGGTGTGGTGACATTCAACCAAGGTTCCTGCTCCTGATTGACCTCTATAGATCCTGGTGCCCAATCCTAGCTTTGTAATAGTGAATGGGTTTTGAATGAGGTCAAATCTCACCCCCGATTGAAGTGTGTGTGTGTTTGTTTGTGTGCATATCGTTGTGTGTGTGTCGACTTTTATGTGTGTGCATACTTTTGTGTGTGCATATGTTTGCATGTGCATGCATGTGAATTTGTGCGCGTGCCTGCGTCAGGGTGTGCATAAGTTTGTGTGGCATACTTTTGTGCGTGCGTGTTTGTGTGCATGCATGATTGTATAGAATCATAGAAACTCTACAGTGCAGAAAGAGGCCATTCGGCCCATCGAGTCTACACCGACCACAATCCCACCCAGGCCCTACCCCCATATCCCTACATATTTATACCCACTAATCCCTCTAACCTACGCATCTCAGGACACTAAGGGGCAATTTTTAGCATGGCCAATCAACCTAACCCGCACATCTTTGGACTGTGGGAGGAAACCGGAGCACCCGGAGGAAACCCACACAGACACGGGGAGAATATGCAAACTCCACACAGACAGTGACCCAAGCCGGGAATCGAACCCAGGTCCCTGGAGCTGTGAAGCAGCAGTGCTAACCACTGTGCTACCGTGCCGCTATGTATGTATGTTTGTGTACGTGTGAGTGGACTCTGGTCAGATTTTACACCTTTCATGAAGAAACAGTCACTTGAACGTACCTCACTGAAACCATCATGTCAGGATGTCCCAAAGTGCTTTCTAACCAATGAAGCCTTTTTGAAGAGTTGTAATTTTGGGAAACGTAGCAGTGGAGTTCTTTCTTCCACTGGCCAAGACCCTCCTGCACCCTGGCATTCCCGGGCAATCTCCAAGTACTGACCAGACAGACCCTGTGTCATGTCCAACGTCAGATGAGGTGTTTTTGGAGGCATTGGCCTCTCATTTGGCAGGTAAACCACCGACATACAGAAACAGCTGCTGTAGGAACAGGAGGAGACTATTCAGCCCTTGAGCCTGTTCTCTAATTCAGTTATATCATGGCTGCTCTGTATCTTAATTCCATCGACCCTCATGCTCAATAAAAATCCTCCAGTTTGAGCTTTGAGAATTCCAATTGTTGTCGAGCCTCAGCAGTTTTACAGGGAGTAAGTTCCAGATTTCTCATTATCCTTAGTGTGAAAAGGGTTTCCTGATTTCCCTCTTAGATAATCTCGCTCTAATGTTAATGTTTCTGACATCCCCCCCCCCCCCGCCCCCCCCGCCCCCCGGAGGAAATACTTTTCTTTCATCTACTCTATCAGGTCTTTTTAACATTTTACATCCTGCCCCGAAAAGGACACCCAATAATCCAAATGAGCTGGAACAAGGGAGCACAGTGCCTTCAGAACCACTCTCGAGCGAGCAGAATTAATTGGTCATTGTAACCCGAATGTAGAACCAATTCCTGACAGTGGCAGCTGTTGGGATGAGAGGTGGAGCAGGAATTTCTGGAACCAGGATTAGTGCTGCCATTTTCCACAGGTGAACGCTACCCCCCGGCCCCCCCCAATCAGTGCGATCCCTCGCCTCTGGCCTTCCAGAATTTTAAATAATCCCTCTGTGAGGACTCCTACTTGCTCCTCTCTCAGTGGGCTTGCTGAGGTTTCTGAGCTGCCAGCACTCTGACTGGGTCAGTAGCATCCGGAGCCCACCCACCATCCTTAATATGACAGTAGAATAGAACATAGAACATTACAGCGCAGTACAGGCCCTTCGGCCCTCGATGTTGCGCCGACCAGTGAAACCAATCTAAAGCCCCTCTAATCTACACTATTCCAATATCATCCATATGTTTATCCAATGACCATTTAAATGCCCTTAATATTGGCGAGTCCACTACTGCTGCAGCCAGGGCATTCCACGCCCTTACCACTCTCTGAGTGAAGAACCTACCTCTGACATCTGTCCTATATCTATCACCCCTCAATTTAAAGCCATGTCCCCTCGTGCTAGCTATCACCATCCAAGGAAAAAGGCTCTCACTATCCACCCTATCTAATCCTCTGATCATCTTGTATGCCTCTATTAAGTCACCTCTTAATCTTCTTCTCTCTAACGAAAACAACCTCAAGTCCCTCAGCCTTTCCTCATAAGACCTTCCCACCATACCAGGCAACATCCTAGTAAATCTCCTCTGCACCCTTTCCAATGCATCCACATCCTTCCTATAATGCGGCGACCAGAACTGTACGCAATACTCCAAGTGCGGCCGCACCAGAGTTTTGTATAGCTGCAACATGACCTCCTGGCTCCGAAACTCAATCCCTCTACCAATAAAAAATAGAATCATAGAATCCCTACAGTGCAGAAGGAGGCCCATCGTGTCTGTGCCGACCACAATCCCACCCAGGCCCTATGCCCACATATTTACCCTGCTAGTCCCCTGACACTAGGGTCAATTTAGCATGGCCAATCAACCTAACCCTCACATCTTTCGACTGTGGGAGGAAACCCATGCAGACACGGAGAGAATGTGCAAACTCCACACAGACAGAGATCCGAGGCTAGAATTGAACCCGGGTCCCTGGCGCTGTGAGGCAGCCTTCTGGTAAAGTTAAAACTCTAAATTGGGGCAACCCCAATTTTGATGGTATCAGGCAGGAACTTCCAAAAGTTAATTGGGGGAGTCTGTGGGAAGGCAAAGGGACGTCAGGTAAGTGGCATGCTTTCAAAAGTGTGTTAACCAGGGTTCAGGGTAAACACATTCCTCTTAGAGTAAAGGGGAAGGCTGGCAGAAGTCGGGAATCCTGGATGACTCGGGATATTGAGGCCCTGGTCAAGAAGAAGAAAGAGGCACATAACGTGCATAGGCAGTTGGGATCAAGTGAATCTCTTGAAGAGTGTAGGGGGTGTAGGAGTAGAGTTAAGAGAGAAATCAGGAGGGCAAAAAGGGGACACGAAATTGTTTTGGCAGATAAGGCAAAGAAGAATCCAAAGAGCTTCTACAAATACATAAAGGGCAAAAGAGTAACAAGGGAGAGAGTAAGGCCTCTTAAGGATCAACAAGGTCATCTATGTGCGGATCCACAAGAGATGGGTGAGATCCTAAATGAATATTTCTCATCAGTATTTACTGTTGAGAAAAGCATGGATGCTAGGGAACTTGGGGAAATAAATAGTGATATCTTGAGGAGTGTACATTTACAGAGAAGGAGTGCTGGAAGTCTTAAAGCGCATTAAGGTAGATAAATCTGCGGGACCTGATGAGGTATATCCCAGGACATTGTGGGAGGCTAGGGAGGAAATTGCAGTTCCCCTAGCCGAGATATTTGAATCATCGATAGTCACGGGTGAGGTGCCTGAAGATTGGAGAGTGGCAAATGTTGTGCCTTTGTTTAAAAAGGATTGCAGGGAAAAGCCTGGGAACTACAGGCCAGTGAGCCTCACATCTGTGGTGGGTAAATTGTTGGAAGGTATTTTGAGAGACAGGATCTACAGGCATTGAGAGATGCAAGGACTCATTAGGGACAGTCAGTATGGCTTTGAAAGTGGAAAATCATGTATCACAAATTTAATTGAGTTTTTTGAAGGGGTAACCGAGAAGTAGATGAAGGCAGTGCAGTTGATGTTGTCTACATGGACTTTAGCAAGGCCTTTGACAAGGTACCGCATGGTAGGTTGTTGCATAACGTTAAATCTCACGGGATCCAGGGTGAGGTACCTAAATGGATACAAAATTAGCTTGTTGACAGAAGACAGGTGGTTGTAGAGAGTTGTTTTTCAAACTGGAGGCCTGTGACCAGCGGTGTGCCTCAGGGATCAGTGCTGGGCCCACTGTTATTTGTCATTTATATTAATGATTTGGATGAGAATATAGGGGGCATGGTTAGTAAGTTTGCAGATGACACCAAGATTGGTGGCATAGTGGACAGTGAAGAAAGTTATCTCCAATTGCAACGGGATCTTGATCAATTGGGCCAGTGGGCTGATGAATGGCAGATGGAGTTTAATTTAGACAAATGCGAGGTGATGCATTTTGGTAGATTGAACCAGGGCAGGACTTACTCAGTTAATGGTAGGGCGTTGGGGAGAGTTATAGAACAAAGAGATCTAGGGGTACATGTTCATAGCTCCTTGAAAGTGGAGTCACAGGTGGACAGAGTGGTGAAGAAGGCATTCGGCATGCTTGGTTTCATCAGTCAGAACATTGAATACAGGAGTTGGAACGTCTTGTTGAAGTTGTACAGGACATTGGTAAGGCCACACTTGGAATACTGTGTGCAATTCTGGTCACCCTATTATAGAAAGGATATTATTAAACTAGAAAGAGTGCAGAAAAGATTTACTAGGATGCTACTGGGACTTGATGGATTGAGTTATAAGGAGCGGCTGAATAGACTGGGACTTTTTTCTCTGGAGCGTAGGAGGCTGAGGGGTGACCTTATAGAGTTCTATAAAGTAATGAGGGGCATAGACAAGGTAGATAGTCAATATCTTTTCCCAAAGGTAGGGGAGTCTATAACTAGAGGGCACAGGTTTAAGGTGAGAGGGGAGAGATCCAAAAGTGTCCAGAGGGGCAATTTTTTCACACAGAGGGTGGTGAGTGTCTGGAACAAGCTGCCAGAGGTAGTAGTAGAGGTAGGTACAATTTTATCTTTTAAAAAGCATTTAGATAGTTACATGGGTAAGATGGGTATCGAGGGATATGGGCCAAATGCGGGCAATTGGGATTAGCTTAGGGGTTTTTAAAAAAAGGGCAGCATGGACAAGTTGGGCCGAAGGGCCTGTTTCCATGCTGTAAACCTCTATGACTCTAAATAGCTCATCCCATTGGGAAAAGGGCTCATCCCTTTGCTGGCTGGAGGGTGATCCTGTTTACACTTGATGTCAGGTCCCAACTCTAAATGTCCTTTCCTCAGAAATTGGGTTGAGCCTGAGCGAGGACAGGGACTTGAGAGCTCTAGAGCTGATTAGAAAGCAAATTTGGAAGTGAGCAGATGAATGTATAGCTGGAAACATTCTCTGCAAGTCAAAGAATTGTTACTGTGCAGGAGGAGGCCATTTGGCCCATCATGTCTGCATTGGCTCTCCTCATGAGAAGCTCACCCAGTTCCATTCTCCTGCCTTCTCCCCATAGCCTTACATATTCTTTCTATTCAAATAATAGAGCCTTCCTTCCGCTGACTGAAATATGTAAGGACATAACTTCCTGGCTCCCCAGTGTCGGTTTTGGGAGTACTCCAATGAGGAGGAGGTGTTGCCTATCCTTACCCATTGTGGTCTGTGAGTTAGGAAGTTCCGGATCCAGTTGCAGAGGGAGGTGCCAAGGCTCAGGTCACGGAGTTTGGAGATGAGTTTCGTGGGAATAATAGTGTTGAAGGCTAAGCTGTAGTCAATAAATAGGAGTCTGACATAGGTGTCCTTGTTATCTAGGTGTTCCAGGGTTGAGTGCAGCGCCAGGGATATAAATGCTGTGGACCTGTTGCAGCGGTAGGCAAACTAGTGGATCCAGGTAGTCCGGGAGGCTGGAATTGATTTGTGCTGTGACTAACCTTTCGAAGCACTTCATAATAATTGATGTCAGAGCCACCGGCCGATAATCATTAAGGCACGCTGCTGGTTTTTCTTAGGTAGCGGGATGATGGTCGTCATCTTGAAGTAGATAGGGACTTCAGATTGTTGTAAAGAGAGGTTGAAAATGTCTGTGAATACCCCCCCCACCCGGGCCAGTTGCTTTCCGTGGGTTGACCTTTAAGAAAGCTGCTCTGACATCTGCAATGGTGACCCCCAGATACAAGTTCATCCAGGGCTTCCAGGGTGGAGAGCATGCTCTCGCTGACCTCTTGCTCAAAACAGACATAGAATGCATTGAGCTCATCAGGGAGGGGTGCGTTGGAGCCGGCGATTTTACATGCCTTCATCTTGCAGCCTGGTATGTCTTGCAGACCTTGCCATAGTCAGCGGGGGTCGGTGTGGCTTGCCTGGGACTCTAGCTTGGTCTGCTATTGTCTTTTGGCATCTTTGATGGATCTCCTTAGATCGTATCTCACACATTTTTTGGTGTCCTATATTTATCCCTCCATCAACGTCACAAAAACACATTATTTGGCGATAATCATATTGTTGTTTGCGAGAAGCTTGCTGTGTGTAAATTAATTACTGCCTTTCCCACAGTACAGCTGTGACCACATTTCAAAAATACTGAGATTTTCCAGCATTTTTTGTTTTTGGTTCAGGTTCCAGCATCCACAATAATTTGCTTTTATCTTCAACAATACTCCATTGGCCATGAAGTGCTTTTAAAAAAAGCTCAATATTAATGCAAGCCCCAGGCGGAAAAAAAATCTCCCAATTCAATTTTCTTTGCAAGATTGTGGACACAATTCATTTCATTCAAATAAAATGTTTGACTTAACAACTGATGAAAGTAAGCAAAAACAGAAAATGCTGGAAAATCTCAGCAGGTCTGACAGCATCTGTGGAGAGAGAATAGAACCACATTTCGAGTCTGGATGATCTTTCATCAGACTTAACAACTGAAATCATTTATATTTAATAAAAACACTGGATAAAAGCAAACCACTGTGGATGCTGGAATCGGCACAGTGGTTAGCACTGCTGCCTCACAGTGCCAGGGACCCGGGTTCAATTCCCGGCTTGGGTCACTGTCTGTGCGGAGTTTGCACGTTCTCCCCGTGTCTGCATGGGTTTCCTCCGGGTGCTCCGGTTTCCTCCCACAGTCCGAAAGACATGCTAGTTAGGTGCATTGATCCAAACAGGCGCCAGAGTGTGGTGACTCGGGGAATTTCACAGTAACTTCATTGCTGTGTTAATGTAAGCCTTACTTGTGACTAATAAATAAACTTTACTTTAAAAAGTTTTGACAAAAGGTCATTTGGACTCGAAATGATATCTCTTTGCTCTCCTTACAGATGCTGCCGGATCTGCTGAGATTTTCCAGCATTTTCTTTTTTGGTTTCATTTATATTTAAAGAGCTTGGTCATTATCATTCTGATCACAGATATTAACTCTGGTGTTTGTCCATTTAAAGCCATTTGCAGCTTCTTAGTGTAGTTCCTCATATTCTTTTTCTAACAATAAGGCCTTTGTCCCACAAGAATGATTTGCATATCTCCCTTTTGTTTGGGTTTGAAGGACTTAGCACCCTACCCAAGTCCACCATCAATCATCTCCATGCTAAAGCTTCGATTTCAACACTTTCCTGAGCAGGAATACTGTGCAGACCCATTCGGACCCCATTAACAGCCTATTCCCTTGATGCATGTTAATCCCGAGCCTTTGGATAAATTGGGGACCATTCACAGATTTGGGCATGTTAACTGCGTTAAATAGTGAATGACACAAAGATTTATAAATTACAGGTCCAGACCAGCCACACACAGGTTAAACTCCAAGGTGCCTGCAGGTTAGAAAATAAACTCAGTGTGTTTTAATAGTGAGTCACTCTGTGAGGAACTGGTTCCACTGTACCATCCCAATGATTGTGAGGCAAATTATCGGATTTTTTTTCAGGGCGTGTAAAAAGCTCACACTCGTTTTTCATTTTTATTGAAAAGGATCGGATCTTAAGATGTGGAGTTGAACATTCCGGCCTGTCTTGGTCAGGACTTTGCTGAGGATGTGTTGAAATCCCGCTTCTGGATCGGATTTTCAGTCAGTTAGACTTGAAGCTAAAACCAGGTAAGAAGACTCGCTAACCCGACCATATAGTGAACACTGTCCGGTTTGTGATTAAATGTGTTTCTGGTAAGTGGCGTATACGTTTACAGTGGTATAGATAACAAACGCTTGGAAGAATAGGAAATCAGGACATCATGTGTTGAGATTTTAAAACTAATAATTGAACCAGTGAACTCCTTCTCCTTCCATGTTCAAAAATACTCATTGGAAGTTCAGGAATAAACTTACTGACTGTATTAATGGTGCCACATCCGAGCAGACAAATTGGAAGTAACAGCCGGATTTGTTACAGCAGATTTCTTTCTGTGATATAAACATTGATGCTACAGTAGAAATGCTGGAATCTGAATTAGGATCACAATGTTCAGCAAATCAATCTGCGAATGTACAAAACAAAATTAACATCAGGGTGTCCACCCTGTGAGAAGCCTTGATGTGACAGCATTGCTTATATTTTGCACAAGGTGAGTCCAATAAGTTCATAGTAAATGCTGAGGACGGATGATGTTATACTGAACAATTATTTACAAGCAAGATGTTGTTGTAAATTCAATTTGAAGGGAAGGGAAGCTTCGCATCACCACCTTGCCCATGTCCGATTCCTTTAAAATCTCTTGCACTTTTTAAATTTAAATTTTCCTGGCGAAGAACGCATTTAAACAGAAAATCCTAAATTAGAAAAACATGGCAATCACAGAGTCATTACAGTGCAGAGGGAGGCCATTTTTAAAATGGGGGGGAAATGGTTGTTTGGCTAACAGCCACACATCATCCAATTGGGTAAGGAGTCTTTTTGCTTTCCAGTTGGTGTAGGGAGGATGGATGACTGATAGCTGAAGCGTGGGGGGAAACCATGTGATGAAACCTCCACGAATAATCGCAGTTGACAACCCAACTTTAATATATATTTTGAAGGATTCCCCCTTGGCCCTTGGAGAACTCAATCAGTAAAGTGAACAGCATCCAGAAGTTTGTTTACAATCATAGCCTTGACATTTGCAAAGGATGTAATGTTTGGCCTGGAGAATACATTGCCAAATAATAAATCTTTTATTCCCACGTTGTTTTCAAACACCTCTCAGCGCCAGCTGCACAAATAGAGCTGTGTGACACATCATTGTTCTAAAGGCTCAGATCAGGCTATTGAAAGGATGCTCATTAATATTAGAGAGTCCAACCATTCTATGCAAACTCAGGCGACTGTCAGGTGTCACTTGATCAAACATATGGGAATGTCCCAGCCAGCTTTAATGGAATGATGTTGGACAGAAGGAGGACATTCGGTCATTGTGGCTCTGTTAGCTTTTTGAAAACACTTACTCGTACTACTCGCATGCTATTTTCCCCGTCGTCCAGCAATTTTCTCCTTTTTCCATATCCAATTTCCTTAAAATTATTCTTGAATCTGCTTCCACCACCCTTTTCAGGCAATCCTATCAGACCACACCAACTCACCGCTTAAAAACTATTATCCTCATCTTTACCTGAGCTTGTTTTGAGAATTATCTTAAAATTGTGTTCTCTGGCTACTGACCCTAAACTACTCAAAACCCCTCATTGACTTTGAACACCTCTTCACTTAACATTCTCTGCTCCAAGGAGAACAAACCCCGCTTCCCTAGTCACTGCTATGAGCTATGACTGTAACACTACATTCTGCACTCTCTCTATGACTGGTATGCTTTGTCTGTATAGTGCGCAAGAAACAATATTTTTCACTATAATAATACATGTGACAATAATAAATCAAATCAAATCAAAATCTACATAACTGAAGTGCCTCATCCCTGGTTACCTTTCTAGTAAACCACCACAACCTCCCCAACCTTTAGGACACTACACCTAAGTATAGTGTCCAGAACTGAACACAATACTCCAGCTGAGGCCTAACAAATGTTATGAAGATTTACCGTCAGTTCCTTATGTTCCCGTTCCATCCCTCTGTTGATAAATCCAGGGGTCACATATACCGTTTTTAACAGCTTTGTAACCCATCCTGTCACCTTCAAAGATTTGCGATTTGTGCATATGATCATCCAGCTCCCTCCATTACTGTGTCCCTTAGAAAACCCTAATGCATTGCCTGCAGGAAAGAAGGGAAAGTTTAAAATGTTTTAAATTCTTCTTTACCATGGGGTGGGGTTGGTAGCGCACTGACCTCTGAATCAAAAGATTCTGAGTTCCCATTCCTGGGCTTGAGCACAAAAATCTCGAAGGAGTCTCCAGCCGAGGGAGTGCTGCACTGACGGAGGTGCCAGGTCTTGGATGAAACGTTAAGCTGAGGTTCCATCAGCCTGCTGGGGTGGGTGTGAACGATCCCATATTGAAAAAGAAAGCTTTCTTTTTGATTCTGTCACGGGATATGAGCATCTCTGGTAAGGCCAGCATTTGTTCCTCATCCCTGATTGCCCTTAAACTGAGTGGCTTGCTGAGCCACACAGGAGTTAAGAGTCAATCACATTGCCGTCATTGCTTAGGTAATCAGGTAAGGGTGATAGAATTCCTTCCCTAAGTGGCTTTTGTGAACCAGATTTAATTGAATTGAAAATTCCACCAGTTGCCATAGTGAGATTTGAACCTATGTACCCAGAGCCTGGGCCTCTGGATTACTAGTCCATTGACGTTACCGCTAAGCCACCATCTCCCCCTTGATACCCAGTTATCTGTGTTCTGGCAAATATTTATCCTTCGATTAAAAATCACAAACCAAGTTGCTGTTTGCAAATTAGTTGCTGCGTTTCCTACGTTCCTTCAAAAATTACCTCATTCTCTGTTGGACACTTTGAGACATCCCATGTTCATGAAAGACACCAAATAAATGCAATTTTTTTTTTACTCGCCTCTAGAACCTGGACAGACAGGAGCAATCCTGTTACCTGCAGTGTCTGGGAGGGTTTACTACACTGTGAACTGGGGAAGGAAAATAATGCAGAATGGGAAATCTTTGGGTTTGAATTAACTCCTCTCAGATAGGGTGACATTGGCCTGTAGAGCATGACCAGACTTTGGAAGATCAGAGTTCAGACAGGGTTCCTATTCCTGATCGCTGTTGATACCTGCTGGTCAGTAAGTATATTGCCTTTTAGGTGAGGGCAGAATTGGACTAGTTTGTGATGCCTCTATATTCAAATAGCCTGGTGATATTCACTGCATAGAGCCAGGGATAAATGGCCTCCCAGGCGAGGTAGCAGTGTATCATGGAACCATTTCCCATCTGGAGCAGAGGGAATATAAAGACCTTCAATTGTAAAGCATTTCCTTGTGTAATGTGGAAAGAGTTAGTCACGAACGGAATGATGAGCAGCCTGGAACAGGATGTTGGCTGGGAATGTGAGTAATGTTTCATTCTCCTGAATTTCAGCTCTCAGATGTACAGCCTGGAAGAACACTGAGGATCCTGTCAGACAGCCAAGAGTGATAACTCTTTACCACGATGGACAACGAGGTCCACAGTCTCTTTGACAAGTTCCTGCAAGGAAAGACATGCCGAGAGACACTGAGTCTGTTCCGGGAACTCTGCCACCTCTTGAACCTGGATCCTGGCGACTATCGCAGCTTCTACCACAAGCTAAAAGGCAGCCTTAACTATTGGAAAGCCAAAGCCCTGTGGGGTAAGCTCGATAAGCGAGCGGCACATAAAGATTACGAACAAGGCCAGGCTTGCGCTGGTACAAAGGCAAGTGTCATCCTTTCTGTACAGTGCAGACTTCAAAATGCATGTTCGGACATATCGCAATCATTCTGCCAAGTCATATGCTGGAATTCTACTGTTCCGCCTGCCACAGAATGGGAGCGGGTGAAGGGCGACAGTGGAAATGTCCGTCGACCTCAGGCAGGATTTTCTGGTCTTGGGTCCTTGAGCCATCAGACTCAGCCTTTTAATTGAACCCCATTTTAAATAAATTACCGTCACTAGTTTGTTCTTTAATTTCCTCGGAACTCAATTTGCAGACTCTCGCTACCAGGGGATTAAATTTGTCTGCCTTGTCAAATTGTAATTATAGGTTCCGCATTATATTTTGAGACAGTTTCTTGGAACAGACCACCATTTCTCCTTTTGCAGTTAGTTCTTCCTTTTCCATTTTTATCTCTTAAATTTTTAAAAAAATAAATTGATGTTAATTGATTCCTCTCTGCCCTGTGCTTCTCGCGAGCCCCTCTCACGCAGCCGTCCTCCCTCACCCAGTTCTCCCCTTGCCATGTTATGTCTGTCCTCTTTTTCACAGGCACGCTACTTACTAATCCCCTCCACTTTGATAGCTTCGCTGTGCTCTGCTGCCTGCCTGACAGCCTTATCATCTCCTGTCTGTGGTCTTCACTCTTCACCTGCCTCGCCTCCACCCACCCTCCCTACCTCCATTCCCAATTGCTGCTTTCCTTTTTGTGACCGTTTTATTTTCCAACAACGACGCTGTGACATATTCATTTATCGGTCTCAGCTGCTACATTAACAATTCACTGGTGGGTACTACAGGGAAAAGCAGAGTTCCCTCTTCAGTTTGATAGCTTATACTGAAAGATCCATTTCTCTTTTCCTGATCGACTTAATCCAGACTCTCTTCCTCCTGAATTGTAATAAGTATAGATTCATTGCCACAGAAGGCTGTGGAGGCCAGGTCATTGAGTATATTTAAGGCAGAGATAGATAGGTTCTTGTTTGGTAAGGGGATCAATGGTTATGGGGAAAGGATGGGAGAATTGGGTTGAGAAACATATCAGCCTTGATTGAATAGCGGAGCATACTCGATGGGCCGAATGGCCTAATTAGAACATAGAACAGTACAGCACAGAACAGGCCCTTCGGCCCACGATGTTGTGCCGAGCTTTATCTGAAACCAAGATCAAGCTATCCCACTCCCTATCATCCTGGTGTGCTCCATGTGCCTATCCAATAACCGCTTAAATGTTCCTAAAGTGTCTGACTCCACTATCACTGCAGGCAGTCCATTCCACACCCCAACCACTCTCTGCATAAAGAACCTACCTCTGATATCCTTCCTATATCTCCCACCATGAACCCTATGGTTATGCCCCCTTGTAATAGCTCCATCCACCCAAGGAAATAGTCTTTGAACGTTCACTCTATCTATCCCCTTTATCATTTTATAAACCTCTATTAAGTCTTCCCTCAGCCTCCTCCGCTCCAGAGAGAACAGCCCTAGCTCCCTCAACCTTTCCTCATAAGACCTACCCTCCAAACCAGGCAGCATCCTGGTAAATCTCCTCTGCACTCCTTCCAGCGCTTCCACATCCTTCTTATAGTGAGGTGACCAGAACTGCACACAATATTCCAAATAATTCCACTCCTATATCTTATGGTCTTATGGAAGTCAGAATTAGGTTTGACTGCAGCCTGACCTTGGAAATCTCAATTGTGCTCGACCAATTGCTTTCAGATTACAGAGTCTGAAAGGAGCACCCTCCCTTTTTTTGACCAGTCTGAGGCAGGCGATGGCGTAGCGCTATCGTCACTGGGCAAGTATTCCAGAGAAGTAAGCAAAATGCTGCCGATGCTGGAATCTGAAATTAGAACCGAGGAAGCTGATAAGTCTCAGCAGGTCTGGCAGCATCAATCAGGGGAGAAGCAAAAGTTAACGTTTCGAGTCCTTTGTCTCTTCATCAGAAATTCTGAGACCCAGGGTAATAAAAATCTGGAATTAAGAATCTAATGACAACCATTAACAGCAACATTGTTGTAAAAACCCACCCGTTTACTTTAGGAAAGGAAATTACCTGTATTACCTGACCAGATCCACTGCAATGTGGTTGACTCTGAAATGGTCTAGCAAGATTACTGCACTCAGTTCAATGGAGAGATGGGCAATAAATGCTGGCTCAGCTAGTGATGCCCACATCCCATGAATTAAAAAAAACTAAGTGATCGCAGAAAATTTATTCATGGTAACAACTTATTAATAGTAATTTTCTTAGTAGTTTGACAATTTATGTTTCCGTGATATGGCCTACTCCAAAGATGTGCGGGTTAGGCGGATTGGCCATGCTAAATTGCCCCTTCGTGTATCTTGGGTTGATTCTACCCACCCCAGTGCTTCACAACACCATGTTCCAGCCCCTGAAATGCAGAGTCAGCTCCCTGTATGTGCGGCCAGGCCCGTACCTTTCTCCTCCTGATCCTGCGAAGGCTCAATAAGTCCTTTATATTCCACATTTACATGGACCTCCACACCCAGGATGAGGGCTACCTTCAGCAGAATTAGCTGCAGCTGTCGGATGCCTGTAGCAAAAAGGATCAGAAAGGTGATCACTTAGCGGAATCAATCACCGTAAGACTTTCAGTAATTCAGAAGCTGAGTTAAGAGGTTAGGGAGATTAAGTGGGATAAATGTGTGGGTTTACATGGATAAGGTCTGGGTGGGATGCTCCGTCGGAGAGTCAGCGCAGACTCGATGGGCCAAATGGCCTGATTATGCGCTGTAGGGATTCTATGATTCCATCATATCCTACATCAGGTAAAATCTCTTTTCTATTCTTTGTTGTAATTTGATACACTGGGCAAGATTTTCTGATTTTTTTTCCCCCCGAAATGTTGGCTCCAGTGGGAAAAGCAGAGGACAGCCCGCCAGCTGCTTGTCAAGTTTTCCCACCCTATGTTTAAACTCTTTGAAAATAAATCCTGGAAGCGGGTCCCAAAACCTTGGCTCCAGCACCCCAATCTGAAAAAAAAAAGGAAATAGGTGCAGGAGTAGGCCATTTGGCCCCTCAAGTCTGCTCCACTATTCAGTGAGATCGTGACTGATCTTCTACCTCTACTTCGTTTTCCCACCTTGCCCACACATCCCCTGCTATAGGTGCAGAAATGTTAGAGTAGTCCTTATTGAATGACTGCACAGTCCATTCCAATCGTATACCAGGAGTTTGGGTCATTGGCAGTACAATTCATACCGTCCAGATATGGTAGCCAGCACAGTTCTGGTGATCGTAGCCTTGCATCCTGTAAAATGAAGCATCTCTTTCCTGAATCCTGCACACTTTTTCCCTTTTGTGTTACATTGGTGGCTTACGTTACAAGTCTCAATGCTGGTCCTTGTCATTCCCTTTCACTCACTGTTTCTATAATGGGAATGTATGGTGGAGAGCAGGTGAAAAAGTGCTCCAGTGGAGAGTTCCCACTTGCTCCCAGGATGTAAAACTAGTGGCTGTGGATTGGCACTCCTTATCGACACTGGCGTTTATACACAATGTGTAATATATGTGATTCTCTTGATCTGTTGGATTTTTGACCTTGGAATTGTTATCCTTACAGTCTCTGGTTCTTGGAGCTGGTCCCTGTGGCCTCCGCACTGCCATTGAGCTCGCTTTTCTTGGCGCCAAAGTCATTGTTGTGGAGAAGAGAGATAGTTTCTCACGGAACAATGTTCTTCACCTGTGGCCATTCACTATCCATGATCTGCGATCCCTCGGAGCCAAGAAATTCTATGGAAAATTCTGTTCTGGTTCACTCGACCATATCAGTAAGTTCATAGAGTCAGAGGGAGAATGAGAATGCATGAGTGTGGGAGTGTAAGCAGGAGTGGGTGAATATAAGAGTGTGTGTGTGTGTGTGCACCTATGGGCAGCACGGTGGAACATGGTTAGCACTGCTGCCTCACAGCAGTGGGTTCGATTATAGCCTTGGGTTCAATTTATAGCCTTGGGTGACTGTGTGGAGTTTGCATGTTCTCCCTGTGGCTGTGTGGGTTTCTTCTGGGTGCTCCAGTTTCCCCTTACAGTCTAAAGGTGTGCAGGTTAGGTGGATTGGCCATGCTAAATTGCCCCTTAGTGTCCAAAGATGTGTAGGTTAGGGGGATTAACCATGGTGAATGTGTGGGGTTACAAAGATCGGGCAGAGAGGAGGGCCTGGGTGGGATGCTCTTTCAGAGCCTCAGCGCAGACTGGATGGGCCAGGTGGCCTCTTTCTGCACTGTAGGGATTCTATGTATGTATGTATGTGTTTGTGTGTCTTGCACTTAGAGAGATGACTGCTGACTGCGAAATTTTGAATCTTGCATAGCTTTAAAACATTAGTGTGAACCTAACAGAACTATGCTGCTGAATTTATCACATTGCATGGGTACCTTATCTCTAACATATTGGATTTCCTGTAGCACTGCCAATGTCACATTCATTCTGTGGAGAGTTACAACTATTAACTCAGCTTCTGAATTACTGAAAGTCTTACGGTGATTGATTCCGCTAAGTGATCACCTTTCTGATCCTTTTTGCTACAGGCATCCGACAGCTGCAGCTAATTCTGCTGAAGGTAGCCCTCATCCTGGGTGTGGAGGTCCATGTAAATGTGGAATACAAAGGACTTATTGAGCCTTCGCAGGATCAGGAGGAGAAAGGTACGGGCCTGGCAGCACATACAGGGAGCTGACTCTGCATTTCAGGGGCTGGAACATGGTGTTGTGAAGCACTGGGGTGGGTAGAATCAACCCAAGATGGCTATGCAGTAGCCATGGAGCAAGTTCATAACGGGGTGGGGGTGGGAGAGAAATAACTCAACCCATTTTGAAGAATAGCCCATACAATGGGGAAACGATTACTAATGGGAAACCCCTTTACATTGGGGTAATAATCAGTACATGATAGATAACGGATACTTGGAGAAATCCCATTTGTGTGAAAAGCCCTTACGTGGGGGAATTATCCATACTTGGGGGATAATCTGTGTGCATTGGCTGCTGTACAGTCCACATCCCTTGTGTCCTCTGACAGCACTGGGTCTTGTATAAGGCACAGTCCTTGTGTGCTCTTTGTACATGGATTGGTGTAATCCTTTACCTCTGTTTTACAGGGATTGGATGGCGAGCTGATCTTCTCCCAGCCGGTCACCCAGTGTCCGAGTACGAGTTTGACGTGTTTGCCTCCGCTGGTGGAGGCAGGTACGTCCCTGAAGGTAAGATTGTGTGGGAACAGGAGTCCGAAGGTGCAATAGGATCATAAGATATCGGAGTGGAATTAGGCCATTCGGCCCATCGAGTCTGCTCCGTCATTCGATCATGGCTGATGTGCTCCTCATCTCCATTTTCCTGCCTTCTCCCCATAACCCCATTACCAATTAAAAATCTGTCCAACTCCTCCTTAAATTTACTCACTGTCTCTCAACATCCACTGCACTTTGGGGTAGCGAATTCCACAGATTCACAACCCTTTGGGAGAAGTAGTTTCTCCTCAACTCTGTTTTAAATTTGCACAGTGGCACAGTGGTTAGCACTGCTGCCTTACAGCGCCAGGGACCCGGGTTCAATTCCTGGCTTGGGTCACTGTCTGTACAGAGTCTGCACGTTCTCCCCGTGTCTGTGTGGATTTCCTCCGAGTGCTCCGGTTTTCTCCCACAGTCTGAAAGACGTGCTGGTTAGGTGCATTGACCCGAACAGGCACCGGAATGTGGCGACTAGGGAATTTCAAGTAACTTCATTGCAGTGTTAATGTAAGCTTTACTTGTGACTAATAAATAAACTTAAAATTTTTAAAACAGAGTTAAGGAGGTACTACTTCTCCCAAAACGGTTGTGAATCTGTTACTTTCATAATAAAAAATGTTAGAATACTGCCTTAATATATAATGGTACATCTTGTACATATTACCTGTTTAATATTCTTCAAATATATCAGGAAAGTTTGTGTACCAGACCATGGTTATAAATGTAAAGAAATGAATGTGTTACAGGAGGCAGTTTGTCTAATCGCTGAGTTACTTGAGCAAACACACTTCAAATGTAAAAAAGAACTCGCATTTTCATAACACCTTTCCCACTTCACAGCCAGTGAAATATTTTTAAATGTAGTCACTGTTGTAATGTAGGAAAATAGGGCACTAATTTCACAGGAATCTGTAATTTGTACTCAGAATAGAAAAGGAAAGCTAGGATTGAAAGCTGCACTTTGCATATGTAGTAATGATCCACCCAAGGCCACATCCTCTACTCATAGAATCATCGAATCATATAGTAGAAGAGGCCCTTCAGCCCATCGAGTCTGCACCAACAATTGGAAACACCTGAACTCCCACCTAATCCCATCTGCCAGCACATGACCCATAACACGGAATGTCAGGATGTGCCAAGTGCTCATCCAGATATTGTTTAAAGGATGTGAGGAAACCCGCCTTTACCACTCTCCCAGGCAGCGAATTCCAGATCGTCACCACCTTCTAAGTAAAAATGTTCTTCCTCAGATCCCCCCCAAACCTCCTGCCCCTCACCTTGAACCTATGTCCCCTCGTGACTGATCCTTCAACTAAGGGGCACAGCTGGCTGCTCCTTATCCACTCTGTCTATGTCCCTCATAATCTAGTACACCCCCATCAGGCAACCCCTCAGTCTTTTCTGCTCCAACAGAAACAACCCAAGCCTAACCAACCTTTCTTCATAACTTAAATGTTCCATCCCAGGCAGCAACCTGGTAAATCACCTCTGCACCCCCTCCAGAGAAATTTCAATTCTTTCCATAATGTGACGCCCAGAACTTTTGATTTGATTTATTATTGTCACATGTATTAACATACAGTGAAAAGTATTGTTTCTTGTGCGCTATACAGACAAAACACACCGTTCATAGAGAAGGAAAGGAGAGGGTGCAGAATGTAGTGTCACAGTCATAGCTAGGGTGTAGAGAAAGATCAACTTAATGCAAGGTAAGTCCATTCAAAAGTCTGACAGCAGCAGGGAAGAAGCTGTTCTTGAGTCGGTTGGTACGTGACCTCAGACTTTTGTATCTTTTTCCCGAAGGAAGAAGGTGGAAGAGAGAATGTCCGGGGTGCGTGGGGTCCTTAATTATGCTGGCTGCTTTGCCGAGGCAGCGAGAAGTGTAGACAGAGTCAATGGATGGGAGGCTGGCTTGCATGATAGATTGGGCTACATTCACGACCTTTTACGGTCTTGGGCAGAGCAGGAGCCATACCAAGCTGTGATACAACCAGGAGGAATGCTTTCTATGGTGCATCTGTAAAAGTTGGTGAGAGTCGTAGCCGACATGCCAAATTTCCTTGGTCTTCTGAGAAAGTAGAGGCACTGGTGAGCTTTCTTAACTATAGTGTCGGCATGAGGGGGGACCAGGACAGGTCGTTGGTAATCTGGACACCAGAACTGCACACACTACTCTAGCAGTGACCTCACCAAAGTTCTATACAACTCTAATCTTTATCGATTGCTAAAGGCAAGTGTCCCATATGCCCTTTTCACCAGCCTACTAACATGCCCTTCTGCTTTCAGAGATCTGTGGACAAATACGCCAAGATCCCTTTGTTTCACAGAACTTCCTCATGTCCTACCATTCATTGAGTACTTCCTTGTCAAATTACTCCTTCCAAAACTGTATAATTTCTCCACAATCCTGGGGTTTCCTCTTGAGTTGCTTGGCAGAATCTCCAATTTTCAATTCGAACAAGCAATTTGACTCGGGAAAAGAATAAGTGACGTGGTTTCTCATTGCTTTCCATGTGTGCGTGTGTGTGCGTGTGTATGTGCATATGTATGTGCGCGTGTTTGTGTGCATGTATGTGTGCATGCGTGTGCACTGAAAGGAAAAACCAGTACCCTGCCTGAAAGATTCTCCACCTTTAAGCAGTCATTCTCCTTCGAAGGATGGCTCTTCCGTCATCACCATTGAGCATCCGGTGGTTCCACCGTTGGCCACGGCTTGGTAACCCTGAGCTGGGATCCCTACCTGGCCTTGGGGTAACTCACATAAAGGCAATGACTTTTTTTGCCCCTGAGATCCTAAATGAGCTTGCCACTCTTCGTGTTTAGATAACAAAATTTGACTAAAACCTGGATCTTCCGATCGTTGTAAATGTAATGCATTGATGTTGATATTGCTCTTTCCAAGTATGGAATTTTAGAAAAGCAGTTAATGTATTTTAAGGTTGGTTTATTTTTGCTGTTGATGAACATTTGTCTTCTGATATGTATAAGCTAGGTAAGATCTCATTTGTCATGACCTTAGTGAATGTTTGGTTAATCTATAGGTATGCAGAAGAGAAACTATTGCTATTGTGTTCTGCACTCATGACAGAAATAAGCACAGCTAAGACCGGTGAGGGCTTGTGTAACAATCCTGAGCTGTACGGTGGCACAGTGGTTAGCACTGCTGCCTCACAGCGCCAGGGACCCGGGTTCAATTCCCGGCTTGGGTCACTGTCTGTTCTTCCAGTGTCTGCGTGGGTTTCCTCTGGGTGCTCCGGTTTCCTCCCACACTACAAAGATGTGTGGGTTAGGTGGATTGGCCATGCTAAATTGCCCCTTAGTGTCAGGGGGACGAGCTTGGATAAATGCATGGGGTTATGGGATAGGGCCTGGGTGGGATTGTGGTCGGTGCAGAGTTGGTGGGCCAAATGGCCTCCTTCTGCACTGTAGAATTCTATGTAGGATTCTATGTCTGCGTGGGTTTCTTCCGGGTGCTTCAGTTTCCTCCCACAGTCCAAAGATGTGCGGGTTAGGTGGATTGACCATGCTAAATTGTCCATTAGTGCCAGGGGGATTAGCAGGGTAAATGTGTGGGATTACGGGGATAGGGCCAGGGTGGGATTTGGTTCAGGCTCGATGGGCTGAATGGCCTCCTTCTGCACTGTAGGGATTCTATGATTCTAAAGATGTTTAAAAACAAGGGTGCGGGAGGGGGTGGGGATGGGGGGTGGGGGGGGCACGTGGGCGTGGAAACAAGTGGAGCTGCAGTTGTCCTCTGTGAATCTGCTGGAACAATGGTACATGACAATGTTAGCAAGGCAGCTAGATAGGAAATGACGCACACAAACCACCCTTCTCACCATCAACAAGAAATTAACACTTGATAAACCTTGCAAAATAAGATACCAATTATCTATTGGTTGAGAATGTTAGTGTTGGAAGTTTGAGGGTGTTGCACAGTGGTAAATGCATTCTGCTTGCTGGTTTATCATTGTGAAGGAGAGGACGTGTGAGCAGACAATGCAGAAAGGATGAAACATAGAGAGAAGAATGGGCTAAGGGGATGGTAATGTGCAACCATCGAGTGACTAGGTTCACTGTAGCGGTGACTGTTTTTCAATGAAAAATCTGATAGCAACTGTGGTACTGTGTTCAGGTACTTTTCCACTGAGTTGGCAAGAAGATCCAAGATCTAATCCCTTATTTTGTTACTTGTTTCTGCCACTCATTGGGGTTAAGGTTCCACAGGTGCCGATAACCCTCCGGTAACCTGCCCCAGTGCCGATATTTCCTGTATAAGACTGGAGAGTGAATATGAACAAACTATTTTATTTTGAATGTTTCACTGCGGCACTTCAAACTATTGTCACCCAGTGACCTAATGTACTGAATCATAGAATCCATACAATGCAGAAGGAGACCATCGGGCCCATCGAGTCTCCACCGACTCTCCAACAAAGCATCCAACCCGGGCCCTATCCCTGTAACCCGACGTATTTATCCTGCTAATCCTCTTAAACCACACATCCTGGGACACTAAGGGGCAATGTAGCATGGCCAACCTACCTAATCTATGGACTGTGGGAGGGAAACGGAACACCCAGAGGAAACCCACGCAGACACGGGGAGACTTGCCAACTCCACACAGACAGCGACCCGAGGCTGGGAGTTGAACCCAGGTCCCTGGCACTGTGAGGCAGTAGTACTCTGCTGTGCCACTGTGCTGTCCACGGATCAGGAGCTGGAACTCTGGCTCAAGAACATACTGTGACCAAATGCTGCTGCCTGGCTGAGATCAACCAACTCAACATAGGCTGAGGATTTAAAAGCAAGAACTTACATTGATATATAAAATCTTTTATATATCTTTCATGACTTTAGGCTATCCCAAGGCACTTTGCAACAAATGAAGTACCTTTGAAATGTAACCACCATCTTGAGGCATGAAATGCAAATTGTGGACAAGGTCCCACAGACAGCAATGTGATAATGGACAGACATTCTCCTTTAGCACTGATTGAGAGATGCATTTTGGCCAGGACACTGGGAAAATCTCCCTTGCCCTTCAAGTAGTTCCATGGCATCTTTTACATCCACCTGAGAGGACAGGGATGAGGCCTTGGTTTAGCACCTGATCCAAAAGGCCACCAACAATGGAGTGTTAGCTTAGTTTGAAACAAACAAGTCTCTGGCACAGAACCTGAACCCACAGTCTTTTACGCTGAGGCGAGAGTTCTACCAGTTGAGACATGCCTAACGTTAGCTCACTCTGGTCTGGGTGGGTTTCGTGCCACAATGGGTGATACTATGACCCACTGAGGGGTAGTCAGCATCATTGTTCATGGTCTCCTCACCTTTGCACACATGGGGCTACGTTTATGGGAGTCGTGTTGTTTTGATATGTTATCAAACCTGTGTGAAACTTACAGGATTCAAGAAGAAGGAAATGAGAGGAAAACTGGCAATTGGGATCACGGCCAACTTCATTAACCATCACAGCTCAGCGGAGGCCAAAGTGGAAGAAATCAGTGGAGTTGCTTACCTCTACAACCAGAAATTCTTCCAACAGCTTCGCAAGGACACAGGTCAGGAGCATATACCTCAGTAGAGGCTTCGCTTTCTCTTCACTTACTGCTGAAGACACTGTGAATTAAACATGTTTTTCTCCTCTGTCTTTGCTGAGGTTCCAGCTCTGGGTATTCGGGAACAATCCTGATTCACTGGAATCATACCAGGGCTAAAAGGGTTAAATTTAAAGAGCAAGTTGCGTAGACTAGGACATCTATTCACGTGAATGTCAAAGGTTGATGAATGAACTATTTGAGAAAGTAGAGGGGACTTGGGTTCAAGAACCATTAACCCAAACCTAACCACCCATCAAAGCCCACCCCCCACGCAACAGCCAACACTCCGCCACATAACAGCACCCCTCAACTCTTAACAACACCCCTCTAGTTAAAGCACCCCTCTCCCAATTCAATGTCCCATCTTCAATGCAAACACCTCTTTCCCAACCCAACAGCCTCTCCCCAATCTGACTGCACCCTTCTCCAAACCACAACACCCCTCTCCACAAGTACAAGCCTGCTCTCCAAAGCACTATTACCTTCACAAATCCTAACCACAGCTCTCCTCTTCCCCTTCACCCCTCTCCCTGCGGTCACCCATGTCCAGTCCTCTACCCATCACTACCCAGTATTAACCTCTCTCTTTCCGGTACTTTAGCAAATTCCTTCCATTCCTGCTGCTAATGATATTTTAGAAAGCCACAACACCTGTAGAGATCCAAAAATAGAATAACAGCTGCACCTGTCATTAGTCACGGGCTTCAGGGAACACAACACAATCGGAAATTGTTCCCTCTGCCCACTCCAGTTTTTCTGTAATCAATAGGAGTGACATATCTCCAGTAGAGGAGGAGAGGGAGATTCATGACTGTCACCTAACTGTGCCTAATATCGCTAATATGAAAACTGCTTTCCTCTGGGAAGTACCGGGTAACACTTGGAAACTTTCCCATTGAAAATGCATGCATCCACAAAGCTGAGAGCATGGACATGCACCAATGTACTTGATCAAGAACGATGTAAACAGCAGTGGCCCTCTGAAAACGTTACTGTATTTAGATCAAAATGTATGACCCTCCCCAACCCATCCCTTGTGAGGGGCTTTTAAATGACTCATATTAACCTTGTGTTTGACAATCAGGTATTGACTTGGAAAACATTGTTTACTACAAGGATGACACTCATTATTTTGTGATGACTGCAAGAAAACAGAGTCTGCTGAAGTATGGCGTCATCGATCAGGTGAAGCCATTTATTTTCTTGTGTGTGTTGTTTATTGAGGGCTCCATAAACAATTACAGCGTAAAGAAATGGGAATAATTCGCTGAGAGATATAATGGGGATGGATGCTTTCCCAGGCAGCAGTACAGAATGTACGATAAAAAAATTAGCTGCCCATTTTCTACCTTGCTCGATTATTCTCCTTGTCAAATTTGATTTGCCGAATTGCCGCTGCCCATTTTTGTGTTACTGACTGAGACCATGTGTGTTGTGATGGTGCTATCTCTTCCTGATGTATGACCAATATTTCACCTGTCTCAAATGCTTCTTCTTCATGAATGAGCCTTGATACTGATTGGTGTCGAGCTATTTGACATGGAGATGCCCACTCACCTGAAGAAGGGGCTTGGAGCTCCGAAAGCTTGTGTGGCTTTTGCTACCAAATAAACCTGTTGGACTTTAACCTGGTGTTGTTAAACTTCTTACTGAGCTATTTGACAGCAGGAATCTTTCTGAACCTGATCTTGTCCTAACCTGATGGTGACCTGTTCAATGAAATCATAGAAACCCTACAGTGCAGAAGGAGGCCATTTGGACCATGGAGCCTGCACCGACAACAATCCCACCCAGGCCCTATCCCCGTAACCCCACATATTTACCCCGCTAATCCCTCTAACCTACACATCCCGGGGGCAATTGAGTATATGGCCAATGCATCTAACCCGCACATCTTTGGACTGTTAGAGGAAACCAGAGCACCCGGAGGAAACCCACGCAGACACGGGGAGAACGTGCAGACTCCACACAAACAGTGACCCAAACCGAGAATCGAACCCGGGTCCCTGGAGCTGTGAGGCAGCAGTGCTAACCACTGTGCCACCATGCCGCCCATCCTGAATTGTGATTTTCTTCTCTGTAAACCAGGCATGCAGAGGCCTCTTAGGCAGGCAACAACCCTACTGATACTCCAGCTGCTTTCATTCTGGCTGAGCAGTGTATCTGGATGGAGTGGTGACTTAGCTTGGGAAGTCCATCATCTGGGTATAGTGACTACCCATTTCAGTAGAAGCAACACAAGACAATGATGAACAAAGATCAAATTGTTCATTTGAACAATTTCAGGCTATGAAAAATTATCATGGAGCAATTAATGCAGAGTGCTCCTAGGAAACCTTCTTTTATTATTTATTGAATCTTCTCTCTCCAAGCAGCCTTCAATCCCCCAGCATCAAACCCCAACCCCTTGGGGCTTTTCATACAACACTGTATTCCTTGCCCAAATAAGTCAGAAAGTGGCTCCTTCACTCGGGCTTCTGTCACTGTAGCTTATAGGGAGCCCTTGGAATTGTCACGGGAGTGGCTCTGAGTGATCCTAATCACACTCAACATAAATCTCACTCGGTGTCTCACCTTAATGGCAAGAATGAGTTTGGGATCTTGGCATGTGGCAAATCACCGACAGCCATTGGCCACTGCCAACCTATTTCTATTGGCTTTATATTAATCCCAGGATTTACTCGATTATTTAGAGGGGCCATTTTCTGCATTGACTAGTTTTCTAAGAATATATTGGTGCTGTTTGTTACTCTACTCGGTAGTGTCTATAGCCTTCGAGCCTATCCCATGATGTCCTTGATGAGGACTCTCCATGGATGGATACCTCCCCAGTTCTCTCCTGATGATGCCAGCTGTTACTGGTGGCACCAGACAGTGAGTGTAACTGAGCTATTTGACCAGTGAATGGCACGATCCTCTCCTCATTCAACACTGACACATACACTTTCATGATGTGGAGATGCCGGCGTTGGACTGGGGTGGGCACAGTAAGAAGTCTCACAACACCAGGTTAAAGTCCAACCGGTTTATTTGGCAGCACTAGCTTTCGGAGCCTCAAGCTCCTTCATCAGGTGAGTGGGAGTTCTGTTCACAAACAGGGCACATAAAAACACAAAATCAATTTACAAAATAATGGTTGGAATGCGAGTCTTTACAGGTAATCAAGTCTTAAAGGTACAGACAGTGTGAGTGGAGAGAGCGTTAAACACAGGTTAAAGAGATGTGTATTGTCTCCAGCCAGGACAGTTAGTAAGATTTTGCAAGCCCAGGCAAGCCGTGGGGGTTACAGATAGTGTGACATGAACAAGATCCTGGTTGAGGACATCCTCATGTGTGCGGAACTTGGCTATCAGTTTCTGCTCAGCGATTCTGCATTGTCGTGTGTCGTGAAGGCCGCCTTGGAGAGCGCTTACCCGAAGATCAGAGGCTGAATGCTCATGACTGCTGAAGTGTTCCCCGACTGGAAGGGAACACTCCTGCCTGGTGATTGTCGAGCGGTGTTCATTCATCCGTTGTCGTAGCGTCTGCATGGTCTCCCCAATGTACCATGCCTCGGGACATCCTTTCCTGCAGCGTATCAGGTAGACAACGTTGGCCGAGTCACAAGAGTATGTACCGTGTACCTGGTGGATGGTGTTCTCACATGAGATGATGGCATCCGTGTCAATGATCCGGCACGTCTTGCAGAGGTTGCTGTGGCAGGGTTGTGTCCCGAGGCATGGTACATTGGGGAGACCATGCAGACGCTACGACAACGAATGAATGAACACCGCTCAAAAATCACCAGGCAGGAGTGTTCACTTCCAGTCGGGGAACACTTCAGCAGTCACGGGCATTCAGCCTCTGATCTTCGGGTAAGCGCTCTCCAAGGCGGCCTTCACAACACACGACAACGCAGAATCGCTGAGCAGAAACTGATAGCCAAGTTCTGCACACATGAGGACGGCCTCAACCAGGATCTTGGATTCATGTCACATTATCTGTAACCCCCACGACTTGCCTGGGCTTGCAAAATCTCACTAACTGTCCTGGCTGGAGACAATACACATCTCTTTAACCTGTGCTTAACCCTCTCTCCCCTCACATTGTCTGTACCTTTATAGAAACCCATAGAAACCCTACAGTGCAGAAGGAGGCCATTCGGCCCATCGAGTCTGCACCGACCACAATCCCACCCAGGCCCTACCCCCACATATTTACCCGCTAATCCCTCTAACCTACGCATCCCAGGACTCTAAGGGGCAATTTTTTTTTTAACCTGGCCATTCAACCTAACCCGCACATCTTTGGACTGTGGGAGGAAACCGGAGCACCCGGAGGAAACCCACGCAGACACGAGGAGAATGTGCAAACTCTACAAAGACAGTGACCCGAGCCGGGAATCGAACCCGGGACCCTGAAGCTGTGAAGCAGCAGTGCTAACCACTGTGCTACCGTGCCGCTTTATGACTTGATTACCTGTAAAGACTCACATTCCAACCATTATTTTGTAAATTGAGTTTGTGTCTTTATATGGCCTGTTTGTGAACACAAGTCCTCACTCACCTGAAGAAGGAGCTTGAGGCTCCGAAAGCTAGTGCTGCCACATAGACCTGTTGGACTTTAACCTGGTGTTGTGAGACTTCTTACTGTACATACATTTCCAACAGAGGTCACTGGGCAAGGGAGCCTGGCTTATTTTCCTTTTATCGAGTTAACCAGAGAGACTGAAGACAACTGTATCACCCCAAAAGGTTCAACGTAATCTTGTCTTGTTGACTCATTTGGATACTGTGGAGAGCTATCAGGAACAGCTCTCTTTATGGCATTTATGACAATTTGATAGTTTGGTAGAATGTCAGTCCCTGAAAAATCTAAACTTGGTCTTACTTTGACAGGACCAGCAAGACGCAAATTCCCTGCTGTCTGTGCAGAATGTCAGTTCTGAATCTCTCCTACGTTATGCTCATGAGGCTGCGAATTTCGCCACCAAGTACCAGCTTCCAAATCTGGAATTTGCCAAGAATCACCGCGGAGAGCCGGATGTGGCCATGTTTGATTTCACCTGTATGTACAGGTCGGAGAACGCCGCGCTGGTGAAGGAGCGGCACGGACACCGCCTGCTGGTCGCCCTGGTGGGAGACTGCCTGGTGGAGGTGAGTGTTTATTGGTTACAAAAAGGTGCCTTCGTTTGGTGGGGTTCTATATTGGGATCACTGGCATAGGTCCATCCAATGGAATAGATTGATTGATCGGAACTGATGCATCCATTGGGATCAGCCTATCCACTGAGACTTGTCCAACCCCAGGATTGATCTGACCATTTGGATTGGTTGGGAATACAAAATTGGGGCTGGCTACCTATAATTACATTTTCACATATTTGATAGTATGCCAGTTGTCCTCTGGTGCCCCTGTCCAATATGCTCCATGAATCAGCCTTTGGTAAATGTCGGAAGCCATTCCACCACATCAGCCTCACAGGCCAACACAATCCTGTTATTGCTGGAGATCCACACAGGGCCATTTCAAGCAGGTATCACTGAATTGTGATCAGGAATGCCGAAACAGAGGGTGATTGACTTCCCCCAGCCCACAGTGGCCGTGCTTGGCTAAGATCAGCTTACTGCCCAAGGTTTACAGGTGTGGTCAGTTGGGATTCAGGGAAAGAAAAGATTCGGGGAGTCGGACACACAAGCCGCTCTAACAGGATAGAAATTTTCTCAAGAGATTCCTCTCCCCTCTTTGTTGAAATATACTTGTTCACCCACCAGGCAGCCTTACGTTTGCAAGGGAACAGAACCCATCGAAAGAGGTGGTCATCAGTCAGCTTTAGAAATGATGTTAAGGACTGTCCCAACTGTTCCCCCAACAATATTGATGAGGCTTTACTATCTTAACAAAAAGGGTTCAAAAGGTTTAAAATCTGAACTTGTGAGGTGGATTGTTTATTCTTTCATGGGATATAGGTGTCGTTGGCTGGGCCAGCGGTCACTGTCCATCCCTAATTGCCCTTGAACTGAGTGGCCATTTCAGAGGGCAGTTAAGAGTCAGCCACATTACTGTGGGTCTGTACTTGTATGTAGGCCAGACCAGGTAAGGACAGCAGGTTTCCTTCCCTAAAAGACATTAGTGAACCAGATGGGTTCTTAAGACAATCGATGATTGGTCACCCTTACTGAGATTAGCTTTCAATTCCAGATTTATTAATTGAATTTAAATTCCAGCTGTCATGGAGGGATTTGAACCCATGTCCTCAGAGCTTAAGCCTGGGTCTCTGGATTACTAGTCCAATGATATTGCCACTTCACCACCTTTTCCACCGATCCCACTCCCTCAGTGGTTCTTACAGAGAGTACCTTCTGGTACCTCATGGTTATCTCTTCCCTTTCCCTCAGATGCTGGACTCTGTAAGGATGCTGGGTTTCACCCTGGATCAGGGAGCCACAGCCCACAAGGACTGTCTGTGTTCTGACTGCTGGGACAAGAGACCTTGACCTGACGGTGGATTTAAGCAGCCAATCAGTTCCCAGTGAGTCTCAGTACTGATACAAACAAACGGATAGTGATAGAGGGAAATGGCCCAATTGATCCGCCCACCCTCTCCTGCACAGTGTGTGGTACCTTGTACATCACCATGTCTGTACCTCACCCCTAGCACCCTATCCAAAACCATGTGATCATGAAGAGTCAAATGCCCAGAAGCGAAAAAAAGAACAATTTGTGGAAAAGTAATTGTAAATTCCTTGCTGACTCCCTTTTGACAATTGAAACTAGTCCAGGAAATCACATCTGTGGGTAAAAAATGAGCAAATTGTCACCCATTGTATGAGCCAGCAGCCTACTCACTATCCTCTGGGGAAAGAGATACCTCCTGATATCTAACGTGGGTCTGGCTTAGAATCAACTGAACCTCATGACCTCTGCTTCTCCCTAATCTATTTAATTGGAACAAAGTGTCAATTGGAATACATTCATTATTTTCTAATTCTCAATAAAATCAGCCTTAAATCTATACTCCCAATTCTTTTCATCGGTTTGATAACTAAGATTCCATAGACCGGGAATGAGCCGAGTGTCCTTTACAAAACCTGAGGCACCAAGGGAGGAGAGCAAAACTGGACAGTACTCTGATCCCTGACGAAGGTCAAGGACGTAATAGTGGCGTCTTACAAACGCACACCAACACCCACATGCACTCCTACTCCACCAGTAATCTTGAAAAATAAATTTATTCTGGTGCAGAGTCTGCTTCCTGGCAGGTTTTGTCTCTGGTGGGGAAGCCGACACGGCTGTTATCGAACCACCCCCCCCCCCCCACCCCCCCCACATCCCCAAACTCAGACCTCAGGTTGGTGTTGTAGATCAACATTATAATTGGAGTCTGAGAGCAAGTTAAAACAACTCCCCACTTCCTTTCTGCTAATATGTTAACAGGTAGCATGGTGGTGCCATGGTGAGGAAGTGGGACTGGTGACAATAGGCGACTCCTTATAATCTCCCCTGCCCAGTTCCCACCAAGTAGCGGGGGGCAGTTTAAATCAAGGCTAAGATTGCTACTAACTGACCAAGCTGATAATAGCACCTTCTAAACGGCATTCCAAGTCTTCCCGTTGTGTGCCATTTAGCTCGACATGTTAAGCACTGGATTTGCGGTCTGTAAACAAATGAGTTACCACTTCTTCCCTCAACTATTTTATTTCCAGCCCTTCTGGCCGTTAGGGACTGGGATTGCACGTGGATTCCTTGCAGCATTTGATGCTGCGTGGTTAGTGCGGAAATGGGGTAGGGGGGTCACCCCTCTGGAGCTACTGGCCGAGAGGTAAGATCGACTCGGCTTTGAATGCCTTTTTATTTGGGCTGTTTAGTTTCTAACCAAGCTGTGGGTGGTTGTTCTTAAAGTTTGAAATTTTTCTTAACTTTATTACTCGGGGTAAGTCGAATAAATGCAGTCTGGATGGCTGGGTGGACCAGGCTCAATTCTCAGCTCAGCCGACCTTGGTGTCTGTTAGGTTGGTGGGAGAGGGAGAAATCGGGCAGAGTCCTGTTCCTGATTGCTCTCCACTGGGAATGTGTGGTGATGAATGTTGGACGAGTCAAGGTTGGGTTGTCCCAATACTGTGGCATCAACATGCATGGCCCAAACACAATAATGTAGAAAATCAGGTGTCAGGAAAGGTCCCGCTCCATCTACAGTCCATATATGATTCTTCAACCATGGACTTCCTGAAAACTACCTGTTGTCCTGCTTTAGGGGACATTAGCATTCCCTCTCCTACCTACCTTAACACCTTGAGTGAAGGGCTGAGGAAAGCACCATCCATGGAACCATGCTCTGTAAACGGGAAAAAAACTGGAAGAAGAAAAGGTCATGGTGAATATTTAGCATCACAAGAAATGAGCTAATACAAAAATCTGATCAAAAGAAACATTGGAATTCTATTACTATAACAACAAAAAACCTTGGAGACTAAAGGTGTCCGAGCTCAATTCTATTCGCCTAGAGATGTTGAAAAATATCTCTGAACTCGAGTGGATCCATGGGCAAAAGTTTGATAGACAACCAAAACTCTGCTAAAGACAATCCAATGGTATGAGATTTTAAAATCAAATAAGATTCCTCATTTTTTCCATCACTTGGTTTTAATGGAGGTGCCATAGAACATTTTAACCAAGTTTGATAATATTATTAAAAAGATAGTGCAGAATATTATATACTTTCCTGTCGATGTTGCAACTCCAGCTGGCCCAGACTCAGAGACGCCAAAGTTTCTGAACTCTTATGAATAAACAAAAAAATTGTTATGTGGCATTGCCGAAAAAAGACACACATTGTCGAAGCTTTTCGCTTCACACTCAGCAGGACAATTCACAAGAATACCAAATTGTAAAGGAGTCAACTATTGATACTGCATGGAAAGAGAGTGCTAATTGGTTGGCAAGTGGACTCTGATTAGTAGAGTCATTGCCATGGAGAATGCACCAGTTAATTGATGACTGACAGTTAACTGCCAAGCTTTGTTTAAATTCAAACCATGCAGGTTGACTCTGATTGATCAAGGCATTCCCTGGGAAATGAACGAAGGATGGCTATCATCTATTTTGTTTAATTTTTAAAAATGTCTGCAAAGGACAGGGTCCTGTATATTAGAATATGTGGCTTCTAGAATGTGTACGTGAGCCTGACTGATAATCTGAAATTGGTTGGCAGTGTAATCTTTAGCATACTCAGAGTTGTTTAGTAAATGTTATCCAATCACAGAATCACAGCTAATGTAACTGCCGAAAGGACATGTTGCTGGATATGATACTTGTCATCACACCAGCACTGAAATTCATATACCACAAGACTCATTTATGTGATAGGCTGAATGTATTTTTGGCTTGATAGCAACGTCCTGTTAGTGGCAAATACCATTCGTGTTGCTACTGCATAGTAGCAGCGTGAAACTGTTAGCTTCACCCGTTGCTCAAATATTTGAAATACCTTACCCTTCAGCACTCTCTTCCCATGCAGTATAAATTGTTGTTCCCTTTACAATTTGGTATTCCTGTGAATTATTCTGCTCAGTGCAAGATGAAAAGTTTTGACAACATCCGTCTTTTTTTAGTAATGCTCAAATTCTGCTCTACCAAGCAATTAGTAATGTAGCACTTTACACAACCTCAAGACATTCTTACGTCAGTGAAGTGTGTTTGCAGCATAGGCGCTGTTGCAACATAGGAAACACAGCAACTAGCGGGGATCAACAAATTGCAGCATGATAATGGCTGGATAATCTGTTTTTAGCTGTTGGTTGAGGGCTGAATGTTGGCCGGATTATGTTGTACAAATTGTGCTGAAGGCCTTTGGTGATCTATCACTCCACTTCCTTGGTTTGAAAAGCTCTGCAAGCATTGTTCCAGGGTAATAGGGATTGGGTTAATGAGAGATCAGATCTCAGAAAGGAACACTTTTGACTCTTCCCGATTCTTTATTATCCAAATCTAGGACAACGGCATTGGAAATGATCAAAATTAATAGATAATACGTCCCAAAGCCAATCAAATAAGACTAATGAGTGGTGTACATGCCTGCATGGATCTGCTGAACAGAGAAGTGGTTCATGCTGATGTGTAATGCCTGTTGCTGACAAACTAAGGGAGGCTGGAGTGAGAAAAGAACCTGGTTAAACAACACTTGCGATTTACTTGCAAGCCTGGCAATTTGTGAGAATGTTTTGAACCTGTATAAATTCTGTTTGAAATGTGAACATTTAAAAAAAAACTTTCATGCCATGAAGAACAGGATTTTTGAGTAAATTGTGTTGGCAACACTGAGGAAATGTCAGGGCAACCCCTTGAGCTTTTAGAGATGATAAATCATAGAACCATTCAGTGCAAAAGAGGCCCTTCGGCCCATCGAGCTTTCGAGATGAAGAGCTGGTAAGAAATGGTTATTGGTCAAATTCGCGTTTTCCATTGATCGAATAGAGTTGGCTGCGCTGAGGTTCTGAGTTTGTAACCAAGCAAATCTAATCTCATATTCTCTGTTCTTCAGTGACTGTCTTGTCCTCACTCCAAGTGTTTTCTTATTGAATGTTCTTCTCCAGGGAGAGTATCTATCAGCTGCTGTCTCAGACCACACCTGAAAACACAAGCAAGAAGATTACTCAGTACAGTATTGACCCACTCACTCGATATCCCAACCTCAACCTCAGCTACTTCAAACCTAACCAGGTATGTGCCATTAGGCTCACCATTCATGAAGGTGTCGGTAATGGGACAGGATACATCTTCAGCATGTCAGGGTAAGGGGTCAGCCGTTTTGGACTGAGATGAGAAGATACTTCTCCACCCAAAGGGTTGTGAATCTTTGGAATTCTCCTTCCCAGAGGGTTGTAGGCGATTGGTCGATGAGATGTTCAAGGTTGAGAGCCATAGATTTTTGGATTTCTAAGGGAGTGAATTGAGTTGGGAATCAGACTGGAAAGTGGAGCCAATTTTGAAGTTCAGCCATAATCTTAATAAGTAGCAGAGCAGGCCTGAGAGGTCATGGGGCCAACCTTTGCTCTTATGTTCTAATGACTGCAACTGAAAATATAAATGGTGGCAGCTGTTCATATGATGAGTTCCTCATCTCAGCTGTTATAATCCACATCATAACTCCTTCTCCCTTTGGGGAAGGGGTCAAACGGAACTCAAGACCCTTCCTATGGGAGATCTTCAAATGCTTCTGGCACCCCCATTGACACAGAATGCTGCCATGCACTTGTAGCGACAGAATTATGTGGAGACCCTCACACTATGAGAGAAAACAAAATGCACTTTAAAAGAAGATATGGGTAGGGGGAGGTGGCCTACACAGTGCTGACCATGTTTACCATGCTTATGACGGCCATGCTCCAGTGCAGTCAGTACAGCAGTTAAAATACTCCCCAACATTGGGGCAATATTGTGTGTTGCAATAGCCTGCCATTTTTGTTTTGATGCTGTGCTGTCCCTAACTGGTGTATTTTATTGTTGCTGAAGTAGGATAATTGGAGCAATGTTTATTTTTAATCTAGACTAATGCAGTGTCATGAGGGGTTTATGACCCTTCTGAATTGCTGGTGGCGAATGATTGACAGGTCGGGTGATGCCTGAGGGACAGTTTTTTTTCTGCAGTGAAGTCCAAGTGTTTACTTTCATTTTGGCTCAGAAGCTGTTTAGACTTGAGATAGAATGCATTGTTCCCTGTTTCTCTCCCTGGCGTTAGAAATCCTGCGGTCTGTGGGTTGCTACCTAGAGGCAAGCAGTGTCTCTCTCTCTCGAAGTGTGCTGAAAGTTCCAGGACTGGGAAGGCTCAGTTGTAATCCAACATTTCAAAGCACCAGTTCACAGCAGCTGTTAAAAAGCTGCAAAATCCAGCATCATATGAGTCTACTAGTTTTTTTTGTGCCAAGTCTAAGGGGTGTATGCTGATGTTGTTTGATGTAGAGATGCCGGCGTTGGACTGGGGTGGGCACAGTAAGAAGTCTCATAACACCAGGTTAAAGTCCAACAGGTTTATTCGGTAGCAAAGCTCGTGCGACCAAATAAACCTGTTGGACTTTAACCTGATGTTGATGTTGTTTGGCTTGGGACATTATTGTTAGCTGGCTGTTAACGTTTACACTGTATCAGTATGGGACCTGGGGTAGCACGGTGGTCATGATGTGGAGATGCCGGCGTTGGACTGGGGTGAACACAGTAAGAAGTCTCACAACACCAGGTTAAAGTCCAACAGGTTTATTTGGTAGCAAATACCATAAGCTTTTGGAGCACTGCTCCTTCGTCAGATGGAGTGGAATCCTATAGCCAGCCTACTGGTTGTAGGATTCGCATTCTAATCAGTATTCTGCAACTTGATTTTGTGTCTGTTTGCACTGTTTGAGAGCACATTTCCACTCCATCTGACGAAGGAGCAGTGCTCCGAAAGCTTATGGTATTTGCTACCAAATAAACCTGTTGGACTTTAACCTGGTGTTGTGAGACTTCTTGCTGTGTAGCATGGTGGCACAGTGGTTAGCACTGCTGCCTCACTGCGCCAGGGACCCGGGTTCAATTCCGGCCTCGGGTGACTGTGTGGAGTCTGCACGTTCTCCCTGTGTCTGCATGTGTTTCCTCCGGTGCTGCAGTTTCCTCCCACACTCCAAAGATGCGCACGTTAGGTTGACTGGCCATGCTAAGTTGACCCTAGTGTCGGGAGATTGGCAGGATAAATATGTGGGGTTATGGGAATAGGGCCTGGGTGGGATTGTGGTCAGTGCAGATTCAATGGGCTGAATGGCCTCCTTCTGGACTGTAGGGATTCTATGATCATGCTTAAAATTTGTAATTGGTAGAAGCTATACTAAGTTCTTATTTATATTTTAGCTGTGTTCTTAAATAAACTTTATTTGATAAAAGCTTCCTAGTGGGTCACCTGAATCATACCTGGAGTGAAACACCTTACGCTCACCCGTGACGAAATCAAATGTAAAACTTATGGTCTAGGTTGACTTTGTAAAACACCTTGGAGTTTCTGGCCTGGATCATAACAGCATCCCATACCCTGCCTGAGGTCCCTCGTTGCTGCATAACGTATTTTGAATTTTTATTTACTCCTGAATGGAAGTGAAATCTGATCCTGGTGTGGTTTTGTGCAAAGGACTTCTTGGTGCTGTTTAATACCGATGACTCTTGGTACATTTTTGACAGAGTTGTGTCGAACCGCTGAAGTTCTGAAGAAGAGCCATATTGGACTGAAAACATTGGGCGGGAAACGTGTGTGTGTTCCCCCCTCCTCCAGCGTGTTTCTCAGCTGTGGGGGCGGCCCACCATTGGCTGCTCCCCTATTTCCCCAGCATCACCAACCACCCCCCCACTCCTCTATCCCCGTGGAGTGGCAGTGGAGCTAGCTCGCGACATCTTCTCTACATCCTTCCGTACCCTGATTCAACACCCGAACTTACCATGCAACCATTGATTTCCACCTCCCCCACTTTGAAACACCTCGGTTTGTGATGATCCAACTTGTAGTAAACCAGACGACTGGGATAAAAACAAAAACATGCCGGAAAGACTCAGCAGATCAGGTAGCATCTGCGGAGAGAGAAACATTTCAGCTTTGTGACCTTTCGTCAAAACTGAGGGGGTGGAATTTTCCGATGTTTTTTCTCTAAATGCTGGACCAGGTGAGAATTGTGGTGTGCAGCACGGCGGCTCCACTGCTGGCTTTTCTCACCATATTGTGCAGCATTTAAAAAGAAAAGCATTCTGGTGGCATGTCCCACACTGACAGGGCAGTCCCTGGAAAAGCTGGCAATGTGGGCTTTCCAGGGACTGGGTGGCCCAATCTTGATTTAAAAGAAAACCAAAGAATGCCCCCACGGACACAGAGACCATTCCCTCCCCCCAAACCGGAATACAATACGAAACGCATTGGGGGCAAAGGCGACGATTTAACATGGTCAAACTCAATGTTTGAGGGCTGAACTTTATTTGGAACACTGTAGCAGACCAAGCTAGAAAGGTTAGAGTGAGAGCAAGGTGGAGAATTGAATTGGCAAGCGACAGGGAGCTCAGAGTCATGCCTGTGGACTGAACGGAGGCCTATAGTGTGTTAGCTTTTATTAACAGGGGGTTGGAGTTTAAGAGCCGTGGGGTTATGCTGCAACTGTACAGGACCTTGGTGAGACCACATTTGGAATATTGTGTGCAGTTCTGGTCACCTCACTATAAGAAGGATGTGGAAGCGCTGGAAAGAGTGCAGAGGAGATTTACCAGGATGCTGCCTGGTTTGGAGGGTAGGTCTTATGAGGAAAGGTTGAGGGAGCTAGGGCTATTCTCTCTGGAGCGGAGGAGGCTGAGGGGAGACTTAATAGAGGTTTATAAAATGATGAAGGGGATAGATAGAGTGAACGTTCAAAGACTATTTCCTCGGGTGGATGGAGCTATTACAAGGGGGCATAACTATAGGGTTCGTGGTGGGAGATATAGGAAGGATATCAGAGGTAGGTTCTTTACGCAGAGAGTGGTTGGGGTGTGGAATGGTCTGCCTGCAGTGATAGTGGAATCTGACACTTTAGGAACATTTAAGTGGTTATTGGATAGGCACATGGAGCACACCAGGATAATAGGGAGTGGGATAGCTTGATCTTGGTTTCAGATAAAGCTCGGCACAACATCGTGGGCCGAAGGGCCTGTTCTGTGCTGTACTGTTCTATGTTCTATGTTTCTCATCGGTTTGGTTTCTTAAGTCAATTATGAAACAGCCCAAGATACAAAACTACCTGTATACTGTGTTCTTTATTTAAGGTACGACACTTGTATGATGTAGGAGGAACCACAGCTACAGAGAAGGCCATCAACCCGACAAAGGGGAAATTGCTACATAACGGTAAGATATTAAAGAAGAAACAGCCTCAGATGGAACAAATCAAAGTGCCATCTTAATTATTTGCATTTATCTTCAAAATTGTCTTCCTCTGTTTGATATTTTTATTACCAATTTTACCCCTTGTCATCTAATGGTGTTGACTTGTTACTGGGACATTGGGCACCCAACGCTCTCGTGTTTGGCCCGAGTTGCCATTATTCATGTTTGACTCTTGGCAGTGAACACTGACAGGTCACTCTGGAGTAAAGGAGACCACAGCCAAGCCTAGTCCTGTGCTCTTTTTCCAGTGATTGTCAATGTATAGCATCTGGCAGCAGGTAACCTGGCTGATTTTCCCTGTATAAACACACACAGCTGGCAAGTGACCTGCCGAGCTCCAGGATCATGCTATTATTTTTCAGCTCTGCTGCATTGCTTGCTACATACCCTACATACTATTTACCCTATGAGCATCAGAACTAAACTCAACAGATCAAATTCAGTGCTTGGTCTGTGCTATGTTAGCCAATCTCAACCAGTAGAAGCACCGCAGTTGTCTTTGTTACTTTTGGACTCCTAAGAGGTGTTGAACACTCCTTTATATGAAATTTGTCTTAAGAAGAAGCTCAAAGCTGTTGTTTGTAAGTCAGCAGCCCACACTTGCATGGTTTTCTATGTATAGAATTATAAAATCCACACACTGCAGAAGGAGGCCATTCAACCCATTGAACCTCCACCGACGACAATCCCAACCTGGCCCTTTCCCCGTAACCCAATGTATTTTCCCTGCTAAACCCCCTGACACTAAGGGGCAATTTAGCATAGCCAATCAACCTAACCTACACATCTTTGGAGTGTGGGAGGAAACGGGAGCACCTGCAGGAAACCCAGGCAGACTCGGGGAGAATGTGCAAACTCCACACAGACAGTGACCCAAGGCCGGAATCGAACCCGGGGTACTTGGCGCTGTGAAGCAGCAGTGCTAACCACAGTGCAACATCTATTTGACTTTGTTTAAAATTGGTACTAATTCATTATTGTCCAATGCTGTGTATATGCATGTCTATGTATATGGATGGGCATCTCTATGTATTTGTACGTATATCTGTGTACTAAGCATTTCTTCTCCTGTTTTCTGCCCAAAGGTAGGTCCAACCCACAGTACCACGACCCTTGGCACTGGTAGGACAAGGAGGCCAGTCCCGAGTCTGCCTCAGTCAGAATAGGGATCAAACCCTGTGCTGCTGTCACTAATCTGATGCACACCAGTCATCCAACCAATGAAGCCAACCAGCCCTCCACCTCAAGGAGTCCAGGTTGCTGTTTTTCCATGCATGCTGCATTCTGGAGCTGGGAATAGCAGTGGCAGAGGTTGCAATTTTCTTTCTATCACGTGGCTGACCAGGAATCTCTCCCACTCTTGCTGCCTGCCATTGTGTTGGAAGGAGATGCAGGATGCTGTGAAACCTGTTTGTTCGCATTATGAACACGCCTTCCTTGACCATCAAGCCTTGGGGTGGGACTGGAGCACAGAGCTTCTGGCTCAGAAACAGGGACACTACCCACTGCGCCACAAGACCTCCTGATAATCATTTACAATCCCTTTATGTGCCAAGTCACCAAGGGAGCAAAGCTTAGTAATAGGACAAACAAGAAAATATGTTGAACATAATCCTTTGTGAAGTGTAATGGTTTAGAGAAAAGTTGACGTATCAGTCAGTACCAGAGGGTGCTTCGGGTACCCATCCTGTTCTCAAACATGACTTTAACTGACTGAACACTGAATGTGCCATTGCCCCTCCTTGTAGATTCTGTTGTGGGTTATGAAGAGCTCCTCAGTTGGTGCAAACTGCACACAGAGGGCTACAAGAATGTCAAGGTGGTTGACCTGACAGCATCCTGGAAGAGCGGCCTAGCCTTGTGTGCGCTCATTCACCATTTTCGCCCGGACCTTATGTGAGTGCCAATAAATGAATGATAGTTCTTGTATTTCTAAGATTGTCTGCCCTTGGTTTAATGCTCCAATGTACCAATTGATGGTTTAATGTTCCAAAAAGCACAAGGCCAGCAGATTGTATCGCCAGTGCAATCAATGTCCTTTCCAACATTTATTCCTCAACCATCATCACAAAAAGATTATCTGATCATTAATCTCACTGCTGTTCATGGAATCTTGCTGGGCCCAGGTTGGTGTACATGTCGGCGTACATTACCATGGCGACTGTATTTCTAAAGCATGGGGTGGTTATAAGGCTGGTTGGAATATCCTCAGGTTGTGAAAGGAAATGGAAATCCTTTCGTTCCCCTGTGTCGGTGGTTTTGGGCACCTGGTTGTCTGCCTTCTACCCTGTGACTTGACTGGATGAGAATCCTGTTTTTGAGATTTGCAAAGAAAATGTCTGTATTGAAGGAACTTGCATTTGTATAGCACCTTCCCTGTGCTCAGGACATCCCACAGCCCCTTTATTGCCAATGAAATCATTTGAAATATGGCCACGTATTGTTTGGCAGATATATTAGTCAATTAGTGCTAATGAATGAACGTTTTCACACCGGGATTGCCTAGGTACATTGAATACGGGAAGGTTAGGAGTCTTCGCTATGTGCTGCACTGGAGTGTCAGCCTAGCTCAAAGTTCTAGGTGGGCCTTGAACCCGCTGACTCAGTTCAGTGCTATCAACTGAATCAGGCTGGCAGCAGTAAAGTTGATGGAACCTGGTCTATGCATGAACTGCCACATTCTGGGTTGGCAATTCTGGATTGTGCTATAAGATGTTACATCAGGTCCCTCCTTCCTGCTACCTCATTTGCACCCTCCCTCTCATTGGTTGCTTGATATCTAAATTGGTTAAGAATGGCGACTACAAAACCCATGATCCAATGCAAACCACAAACAGCTCTATCACCAAAGTGTGCATACAACCAGTGCTGTATTATATCCTGGGTGTATTGTGAGGGCTGCTGGAGTGAAATGGAAGGTAAAACTTTCCCTGAAAATGAGTGTCGGGGGGGGGGGGGGGGGGAAGGGTTTGGCAACACATAGACAGAAGCTGGGAATACTCTGTGATGAGTAACTCACTTCTTGACTCTCTGAGGTCTGTCCACCATTTACAGGGCGCACATCAGAAGTGTGATGGAATGCTGTCCACTTGCCTGGATAACTCCATCTTCAACAACACTGAAGGAACTCCACACCATCCAGGACAAAGCAGCCCACTTGATTGGTAGTCCACCCAGCACCTTAAACAACATTGATTCCCTCCACCACTGATGCACAGCAGCAACAGTGTGTTCCATCTGCAAGATGCACTGCACAAAGCTCCTTTAACAGTGCCTCCCAAGCTGCGACCACAAAATCTAGAAGGACAAGGGCAGCAGATGCATGGAAACATCCACCTGCAAGTTCTCCTCCAAACCACACACAATCCTGACTTTGAAATATGTCACTGTTCCTTCATTGTAGCTGGTCCAAATCCCGGAATTCCCTCCCTAACAGCACTGTGGGTGTACTTACACCACACGGACTGCTGCATTTCAAGAAGGTGGCTGCGCAAGGAAAATTATTGATGGGTCAAAAATGCTGGCCTATCTAGCGATGTCCATAACTCATGAAAGAATGAATGAATGAAAAATCTCAGTCACTGTCAATGGTTGGGTACATATTAATACTGGCAAAGTAGGTGACTAGTTACACATTAGGCCAGTAACGGTGACTATTGAGGTGAGGAACTTGAAAGGGGAGAAATAAATGTTCTTGGTTCTGAAAACTGGTTGCCACAGCGGAGGCCAGAGCTTGCAGAGAATCATAGAGAGTCATAGCGATACACAGCATGCAAACAGGCCTTTCAGCCCAACTCGTTCATGCCGATCAGGCTTCCTCAACTGAACTGGTCCGATTTGTCTGCGTTTGGCCCATATCCCTGTAAACCTTTCCCATCCATGTACCCGATTTGAGCACTGATCGAGGAATCTCACAGCACAGCCACAAGCCTGCGTTCCATACAAGAGAAACTCCTTGCTGTCACTGCCATTACACAATCATTTAAAATGGGGGCAACCTCAGCATTGACCTCTCTCCCTTCTTTCCAGTAACTTTGAGAGTTTGAAAGAAGAATCTGCCGCTGACAACAATCAACTGGCCTTCAACATCGCAGAAAAGGAGTTTGGAATCTCACCAATCATGACCGGGAGAGAAATGGCAATTGCCACCAGCCCTGACAAGCTCAGTATGTTCATGTACTTGACCCAGTTCAATGAGTTCTTCAAGGATTTATCTCCAGGTGGGTTTCATATTGATGTGCGAGAGTTTGAAATGACCTCTTATCTCAGAATAATCCTGAATGCACAGTTTATGGATAAAATCTCCACTCTTTTGTTTCTCTCAGACCTCCAATCCATCAGTAAAAGGAAGATGATGACCCTGTCATCAGCCAAGTCCGCTCTCTTGTTCCTCAGTACTCTTCGGAAAAGTGTGGCCAACAAACGAAACTCACGGGTATATTTTTTTAAATTCTGGGAGCTTTTGAGGCCTGGTGACTGCAAAAGGCCATGAAATGCAACTGCAATTAATGGCCACTTAAAGTCCTTCCTCAGTTGTGGGTTTGAGTGTGTGGTCTCAACTGATTGGGCACCGTGTAATGGAAGGTCCCCCCCAGAAAGCGTCAGCTCCCTTGAAAGCACTACCATGGCCTCCCAATTGTGGCACTGCCCTCCTCCCCCTTTGCGGGGGTCTGCCTGACTGGCCCTTGCAAGCCCCACCCTGCACTATTTTCCAGTCCACCCTCCTCCCTGGCACCTCATTGGGGACTGACTGCAGTCCCAGGAGCGACCACTGCTCCCAGTGGCGCTGCTGGGACTGGAAAGCTGCCTTGGCCAGCAATACCCAGAGGTGGGACATCCTCCCACATGGGGACTGATGCCACAACCTGTCGTTGTCCGACAACCATTAAATCTGGATAAAAGCAAATTTCTGTGGATGCTGGAAACTGAAACCAAAAGAGAAAACGCTGGAAAATCTCAGCAGGTCTGGCAGCATCTGTACGGAGAGAAAAGAGCTGACTTTTCGAGTCCAGATGACCCTTTGTGACAAAGGACCATCTGGACTTGAAACATCAGCTCTTTTCTCTCCTTACAGATGCTGCCAGACCTGCTGAGATTTTCCAGCGTTTTCTCTTTTGGCATTAAATCCGGATGTTGGATTAAACGGGCTCATCTCTACCCGCCCGCCTGACTTTTCACTGGGTGAATGGGAGCCATCAGCTCCAATTAAAATCCAGCCTGATGTCTGTAGATTCTAGATTCAATGACAGAACTTCACTGAAAGAACGTAATCTGTGTTTAGTCAGAAGCTGAACAAGAAAAGTTACTGAAGAAGGATTCAAATGAGGCTGTTGCTGACGAACTGTCAGAACATTCATGGCGGAACAAGGAAAGCAGCAACTCACAAGTAGAACAACCACAGGAAAAGTCCGATGAGGAAACGGCTGAGCTTGAAAGACAGGTCAGAGCTTCAGTGTTCAAAACTCGCAGCCAGGTCGTAATATGATCCCTGAGCTCCAGGATATTTCAACCATTTACTCAAATACAAATGTGTGTGTATGTCATGCAATTTTACGATGTGGAGATGCCGGCGTTGGACTGGGGTGAACACAGTAAGAGTTTTAACAACACCAGGTTAAAGTCCAACAGGTTTATTTGGTAGCAAATACCATAAGCTTTCGGAGCGCTGCTCCTTCATCAGATGGAGTGGAAATTTGCTCTCAAACAGTGCACAGAGACACAAAATCAAGTTACAGAATACTGATTAGAATGCGAATCCCTACAGCCAGCCAGGTCTTAAAGGTACAGACAATGTGGGTGGAGGGAGCATTAAACACAGGTTAAAGAGATGTGTATTGTCTCCAGACAGAACAGCTAGTGAGATTCTGCAAGTCCAGGGGGCAAGCTGTGGGGGTTACTGATAATGTGACATAAATCCAACATCCCGGTTTAGGCCGTCCTCATGTGTGCGGAACTTGGCTATCAGTTTCTGCTCAGTGACTCTGCGCTGTCTTGTGTCGTGAAGGCCGCCTTGGAGAACGCTTACCTGAAGATCCAAGGCTGAATGCCCGTGACTGCTGAAGTGCTCCCCCACAGGAAGAGAACAGTCTTGCCTGGTGATTGTCGAGCGGTGTTCATTCATCTGTTGTCGTAGCGTCTGCATGGTTTCCCCAACGTACCATGCCTCAGGACATCCTTTCCTGCAGCGTATCAGGTAGACAACGTTGGCTGGCTGTAGGGATTCGCATTCTAATCAGTATTCTGTAACTTGATGTTGTGTCTCTGTGCCCTGTTTGAGAGCACATTTCCACTCCATCTGACCAAGGAACAACGCTCCGAAAGTTTATGGTATTTGCTACCAAATAAACCTGTTGGACTTTAACCTGGTGTTGTGAGACTTCTTACTGTGCATTTTTACAGCAGAGGAAGAGGCTATTCAGCCCATCATGCCTCTCTGAAAGAGTTATTTAATTATTCCCAGCGCTCCCCATAGACAAACAAATGCTTCTTTTCAACTTCAGTTTTTATTCTTTCATGGGGTATGAGCATCGCTGGCAAGGCCAGCATTTGTTGCCCATCTCTCGTTGCCATGGTGTCGCTTGCCACCTCATTTCAGAGGGGAGTTAAAAGTCAACCACATTGCTGTGAATCTGGAGTCACATGTAGGCCAGACCAGATGAAGGACAGCAGATTTCCTTCCCGAAAGGGCATTAGTGAGCCAGTCGCGCTTTTACAACAATCACGATAGTTGGCATGGTCACCATTGCTGAGACTAGCTTTCAATTCCAGCTTTGTTAATTGAATTTAAATTGGACCAGCTGGCATGGTGGGATATGGGCCCATGTCCCAGAGCAGTAGTTTGGGCCTCTGCATTGCTAACCCAATATCCAATAAGTAACTATGGAATCTAACTTTCAGGCCGTACTTTCCAAATTCTAACAATTGATGCCAAAAAATAAATTCTTCATCTCCCCTGCAGTTCTTTTGTCAATTGTCTCAGAGTGTTCTCTAGTCACAGACCTAATCAAAGTGAGTAGTATCCCAAATTCACTCCCGCAGACAGACTGCAGCCTAAATCCATTGTCTTAGATTGATAGGCCACACAATCTGTAACATGACAAGAGATATAAAATTGTGTGTTTATACTACAGTGGAGCCCCGTTGTAACGCGATGGTTGGGGTCCAGAAAATGTTATCGGGGTCGCGCTAAATCACTAAACCAGAAATAGTTAAAAAAAGGGCCCAATGATTCATTGCGTCATATCCGATTTCGCGCTAAATCGGGGCGCGTTACAACGGGGCTCCACTGTACATACTCTATATCATATGCACAAACATGGCATTGTATACACAAACAGGCACATTAGCAACATTTAAGAAGCATCTGGATGAGTACATGAATAGTAAGGGAATAGAGGGATACAGTCCGAGTAAGGACAGAAGGGTTTTTTTTAGTTTAGTTCGGGCATCATGATTGGCACAGGCTTGGAGGGCCGAAGGGCCTGTTCCTGTGCTGTACTATCCTTTGTTCTTTAAAGGGCAGAAGTAGACCATTCGGCCCCCCAAGCCTGTTCTGTCATTCAGTAAGGTCATGGCTGATCTGATTGTGCCCTCAGCTCCATTTGCCTGCCTGTTCCCCCATATCCTTGAATCCCTTATTGATCAAAAACATGATATTAATATTTTCTTACAGTAAGGTATACAGTGTAAAGATTACAGGGTGTAATGTATATATGCATTTAGGATGCAAAGTACCTCTGTTTGTATCTCATGCTAATGTTGGATGTGTCTTGTGCCTTTTACCTCAGGGCTCTTTCAGACAGGCAGTTGGCCCCAGCAGCAGTGAGGTGTGCTACTTCTGTAAGAAGCGGGTCTACGTGGTGGAACGCTTCAGTGCCGAGGGCCAGTTCTTCCACCGAGGCTGCTTCATGTGTGACCTCTGTGGCACCACCCTGCGCCTTGGAAACTACGCGTTCAACAGCAGAGATGGCAAGTACATGTCGGGCATTTTCTTTACAAATTGGTTCTGAGGAGGTGAAGGTGAGAGAACCGCAGCACATTCCACATTTTTAACGGTGTTAAAGGATAGGAATTGAAACATTTGAATGTTTTAATTCCTATCCTTTAACAGTAAAAAGCATCTCTTTTCAAAATATTGTTACACCTTAGAAAGTTAATAAACTAGTTTTTCTACATAAACTACCATTACATTCATTTGATCTAAAATATTAAACTTCTGACACTGGTTAAGTATACCCTAGATGTTCCTGGGACTAGAAATTTCTTCTAAAGAACTGTTGCTTCAGGATATATGCTACAAGTGCTGGGTTTGTTATATATTTATTTTACAATATGCTGATGGGGAGACGTCTCTGTGACAACAGGAATGAACAGACACTCAAAATGATGTGGATGTACTTTTTTCTGTGTGGTCGAAGATTCTCAGAAATGCACATTTTATTTTTCACTTGAGCCCCACAAGTGGATATAATCAGCCCAGAAGAACCCAAGCAGCTCACATTCATTACTGAGACAAAAGTAGACAGTTGAAATAGATGCAAGTGTAATCTTTCGACAAAAGCTTTGAGATTAATAGCATTATCAGATTGTTAGAACAATATTTTCTCTAACAAGAGCAGGTATAATTATTGCCAACTCTTCCATGTGTCAGAGAGTCGCTCTCTCTGCTTTTTTTTCTTTCCCGCCCGGGCGCGCTGCTTCGGATTTTTTTTCGAACTGCGCGTGCGTAGTTCAGAGCTCCGATCGTTCCGGCAGCGCTAAGCCCCGCTCACTGCGCGGATCAGACTGGAGCCGGCAAAAAGCGTATGGGCGCGCTGGAAAGCGGATTCCGGGCTCGGATCTGTATTACGCCCGGGTCCGGCCCTTAGACTCCAAATGGTAAAATAGGGCCCAAAGTCTCAGCAAGTGAGACATTCCAGATCCAAGCTGACAAGACAGGCTCACCACTCCCTGTTTTGGGCTTGATCTACATGATCCAAGCTGATTGGAGCAGGCATTGCACTTTCTCCAAGGCTTGATCTCATTTGCACCTTAGCCAAAAGGCCGAGATGCCACTTTACAAAATTGCTTCAAATGAAGCCTCAGTGTGACCTCATGACTTCAACCAAATGCAGGATGCCAAAACTACACTTGATCTTAGCCAAAAGGCCGAGAATCTAGTGCCTAACCATTGCTCCATTCCATCCAGCTTTACATGTACATTGCCGATGTTATATTTTGGAGAGAACAGGGAGGTGATTTTTATACTTTTCATGGTGAGACTTGATCGCTTTTAAGTTCTGGGGAATGTTTCCGTTCAATTCATTGTCAGTATTCAGCACTCTCACGTGATGAGCAGCACAAGTTTGAAGGAGAGAAAATGTCCCTGCACTCGTCCTCAATAAATCATTGCCAGCTTCGAAGAAAAAAAGCCTACATTACCAATGTGCCATTTCTAGCTATCACATAAACCATCCCAAAACCTCTATGAGGTAAATTCGTCTAGTTTCTGGACTTCCATTGAAACCAGGACAGGCTTACTCAGATAATTATGGACAATGTGGATGGTGAGGCCTAGCAGAGCCTTCTCTCATCTGCCCTGCACTCCCCTGGGGCTAACACTTGGCCATTGCTTCACTGCCAGGTGCATTGAGGCAACCAGGCATTCAGAAAACTCCTCCCCCATCTGTGCCACTTCCAAGGGGCTGCCTTGCTGAAGATGATGTTCCAGGCCCAAGTAAGAAGCAACAACACTGCTGGCATCCCCCAGTTGAGGGTAAAAGCTTTGGAACTGCATCCTCTCCCGCTCATCCGCTGCCACTGCCTTGCATCTTTTTTGCAGGGATGACGTGGGTCAAATCACCTCCTCTTTGCTCTCGCATTCTATCATTTTCAATGCTTTTTGGGAAAACAAAGTTGTTTAGAACCCCCGATTGTTACTGAGTTGTCACAAATATCGATCTGCCATTATCAATAATTGCTAATAACAGCAGTAAGTAATGCCTTTCCATTCTGTTGCTGGGTGAAGTTCACAGAAACCCGTAAACCTTCAGTATTAATCCATGTTATCTCAGTTTATGTGTAAGCCAGAGACTGAGAAAAGGATTTTGAGGTCCCACCAACAAGCCATGAACGGAGATGGACAGCTCTGAAAATACTAGTAGCCCGTTTCTGGCATTGGACATTTTGGCTGAAGCAGCTTCAAGGCCAACATGAGATGGGGAATAAATTAGGCTCGTTAAGACCTGTTGGTTAATGGGGATTTTTCAGCTGGCCTCTAGTTTCTCAGTGTGCAGGTGGGAGGATCAACATCCTGGACAATAGACCTGGCTGTCAGCGCTCCAGGGCACCTCCACAGGCTCTCCCTGCCTGTCTGGGTGAAAGTGTGAAAGACTGGTGGGATTTTCCCCTCCACTCCACAACCTAACAACCCACCCACACACTGCTCCCTCGCACCCCGCCCAGTGCTGACCTGGCTGCTTTCTCTATTTGTTTTTGAAGTGATTAAGAGGCCACTTTCTTGTTGAAGTGCCTCCTCAGTTCTTTACCATTTACTGCAGTTAGAAGCTGGAAGGCCTCTGATTGGCCCTGTAACTTTGAGAGCCTGCCCAGCATCCTTAAGTAGACAGAGTAGTTGTCTCAAAGCTGATTAAGAGGACAACATGGTCAAAATGTTGAGTAGGGTGGGTTCGGATACCAAACTCCTGTTTGTCACTCCCAGTTGTGAAAATTCAGACTATTTGACCGGAGGAAAGTTACACACTAACCTGATCCAACCTTCATCTAACACTCATACACGTGACCACACCAGCATGATGATCAGGAATTTCTCTTTTTTTTTCTTTATTTTATCATGGGCATTGCTGGCAAGGCCAGCATTTGTTGCCCTTCCCTAATTGCCCCTAAGTTGAATGACTTGATAGGCTAATTTAGAGAGTAGTTAAGAGTCAACCACATTGCTGTGGATCTGGAGTCACATGTAGACCAGTCCGAGTAAGGACAGCATATTTCCTTCCCTAAAGGACATTAATGAATGGGTTTTTATAACAATTGACCATAGATGTCATGGACCCCACAACTGAGATTAGTTTTCTATTCCAGATTTTTAATGAATTGAATTTAAACTTCCGACAGCTGCTCAGGTGGGATTTGAACCTATATTCCTTAGAACATTAGCCTTGGCCTCTGCATCGCTAGTCCAGTGATATTAGCACTAGGCCACCATTTCTCGTATCTAGTGGACTGTGGCGAATTCAAATGGGCCACATGCTTAGGTTAACTAACTCGGCACAGACAGGCAGTTAGACCTGGGCCCTGCCTGATTCATTCAGCTCAGCTTCTCAGTACAGAACTCATCAAATCCCCAAATCACCAGAAGGTGAGTTAGGGACAGCACGGTGGCTGGCACTGCTGCCTCACAGCGCCAGGGGACCCTCGTTCAATTCTAGCCTTGGGTGACTGTGCGGAATCTGCGCATTCTCCGTGTGTCTTCGAGGGTTTTCTCCGGGTGCTCCGGTTTCCTCCCACAGTCCAAAGATGCGCGGGTTGGGTTGATTGTCCATGCTAAATTGCCCCATAGTGTCAGGGGGACGAGCTAGGGTAAATACATGGGGTTAGGGGGAATAGGGCCCGGGTGGATTGTGGCCGGTGCAGACTAGATGGGCCGAATGTCCTCTTTCTGCACTGTAGGGATTCTATGAGATGAAGGCTGTCTGATGGAATGGAAGAGTGGAGAAATTAATTTATGAAGAAAGGAGTAATCACTTATTCTTTTGTCTTAGGAAAGTTCTACTGCACATTTCACTATAACGGGTTGTTCGGTTTGAATCAAAGTAAATGGGAAGAGACGGATCAAATGCCCAAAAACAAGGTAATAAAATCATTTCTGTTATTATGCTAAATGAGTTATCATAACCTGGTAGAGTCTGCTTTTAGAATGGTAAATTATCCTCTGTCTGGCCGCTTTCCTGATGTAATGTTTTTAGCATCATTGTTAGTGCCTTTGCAAGAACTTAACTTTTAAAATGCTAGATTTTATCCATTCATAAATATTGATAGTCTGCATCAGGTGAAGAGAAACCTGACCATACCAGGTCTCTGACCCTGTCTGCTCAACTTAAAAGCAAAGGGCTGTAAATGCTGGGAGCCTGGAACAAAAACACGAATGCAGGGCCCACCTTCAGTCAACAACAACAGAGAGAACAGACAGGTGGATGTTTTGAGCAAGGTTACTCTGACACCATTGAAACACCACTTCTCCAGTTTCTCTGAACATGACACCTCAAACAAAAGAACCCTAGTATTAGCTTGTGTGTGGGCTAAACAGTCACGAGGTAGTGTGGGGTACCAGCATTGGATGGGCTGTACTAATGCTCGGGAAGAGTGGATGTTGTACCAGTGACTACTGCAGTGATCAGGAGTATTCTTTATTCTTTTAATTCAAAGTAAGGCAAGTTCAACCAGGAGGCATCATTTTTGATGAGTTTAATGTGAAACTAATGTTACTGTTGTTATGTAAGCAAATTCGATAGTTAACCTGTACGCAGCAAAATCCCAAAAGCAACATAGGAGCCTAGGACTGAGGAGCAGGAGTAGGCCATTCAGCCCTTCGAGCCTGCTCTGTCTTTCAGTAAGGCTGATCTGGTTGTAGTCTCGACTCTACTTTGCTGTCTGCACTCCTATAACACTTGATTCCCTTGGTTATCCAAAAATCTGTCTAACTCTGCCTTGATAAAATTGATTACCCAGCCCCCACTCCTTTCTGGGGACGAGAATTCCACAGAGGAGACTAATGAGAAATTTATTCTCATCTCCATTAACGGTAGACCTCTTATCCTTGAGCTATGTCCCCTGATTCTTGTCTTTCCCACAAGTGGAAACATTCTCGCAGTATTCACTCTATCAACTCCCCACGGGATCTTATATGAGACAGATGGCCAAGTAATCTGTTTCCCGCATTGATGACTCAGAGATAAATGTTAGCTAGACTCTAGGAGAACTCCATGCTTTTCCTTTTCAAATGTACCATTCAATCATTATTAGCGTCCCTGACCAGAAACCCAAATTACATTAGAATGCCAGACTAAACCCTGACAATTTTTCTATTTTGGCATAAATGAGAAGACAGGATATTTCTCTCCAGGAGTGATTCCACTGACCAAGTATGGATCATCTATACTAAAGCAAACTTTATTTAATAACACAGTTTAATTATAACTAACAAATGAATCAGCTTGACCATTAACAGTTGAACAATATTTATAAATGATTGTCTCACCTATTACAGTGAGCAGTTCTTTATTTAGAATGAAAAATATCTGGACTAATCCACTCAGCCTGAAATTACAGATAAAAGCATTGGGCAGAATTTTACCTTTTCCCACTGGGTGGGTGTGTGGGGTGTGGGGCAGGGGGCGTGGGGTCGGGGGTGGGGCGTGATTACTGACCAATTACTGATGTTTTAAGGGCTATTCCCACCCAGCCTTAATTTTCAGACTGGCAGGTGGGAAAGTGAGTGTCAAGGGGTGACGCACGCACGCACGCACACGTGCACCCTGGAGGCCCTCCTTCTCCTGCACTCAGCCAATCCACCAATGCTCAAACCTGCCCTCACCTCCCCTCCCTGCCCTGAGACCTCCAGGCTTCCCGGATTCCTGGGACCTAGGCTCCAGGGACTGTAGTCATGTCCACCGCAGCTTCTGGCACTGCAAGGGCTAGGGAGCTGCCAGTCAATCTGATTGGCCAGTAGCACTCTGAGACGGGACTTCCTCCAAAGTGAGGGGCAGAAGACCCCCCCCCCCTTCAGACAACTAACGCTTGCTAGAGTGCTGAGGGGTTGCGGGACTGGCAGTATTGGTAGGCATGTGTTCTCTGCCAACTCTTCGAGCGGTGGGAGGGAAGCCCCACCAACCTAAAAATCATGGCCATTGAGTATTTGTCAAATAGAACTCGATGGTAGGCTGGGAGTATTAGGAGACTGGAGAAGCTGGGTGGTAACGGCAGACTAAGGGTACCAGAGAAATCCACCTCAATGTGAGAATGAGAATACTGTCAGAGATGGGCTCTGAATACCAGATAGAGGGATTCTAATGAGAAAGTAAAAGTACTGGATGGATGGGCTTTGGTGGACTGTACTAAATAGATTTATCCTTTCCATGGCTTTTCTTACCTCCTTTTTTCACCTTGACAGGAATTTTTGGGTGAAGCAATGGAAGTGGACAATGCTGTGAAAATGAGTGGAGGTAACTAACTCTCCTTTAATAAGTGCTATAATGTGATTTATTTTGATAAACGGTAGTCGATTTAAGTCACTGATAACACCTCACTGCAATCATCCATTAGATAATATAATGCTATCTATAGGGTTACCCTATTTGATGATTCATTGTTGAATGCCTTACATACAAAGATATAGAGGTCAGAGGTCCCACATTCTGTTTTTTAAAGATTCATTTTTACAAGATGTGGGTCTCACTGGCTGGGGCAGCATTTATTGCCCATCCCTAACTGATCTGAGAGTCAACCACTTTGCTGTGGATCTGGATTCACATGTAAACACAGTAAGAAGTTTAACAACACCAGGTTAAAGTCCAACAGGTTTATTTGGTAGCAAAAGCCACACAAGCTTTCGAGGCTCTGAGCCCCTTCTTCAGGTGAGTGGGAATTCTGTTCACAAACAGAACTTATAAGACACAGACTCAATTTACATGAATAATGGTTGGAATGCGAATACTTACAACTAATCCAGTCTTTAAGAAACAAAACAATGGGAGTGGAGAGAGCATCAAGACAGGCTAAAAAGATGTGTATTGACTGGATTAGTTGTAAGTATTCGCATTCCAACCATTATTCATGTAAATTGAGTCTGTGTCTTTATAAGTTCTGTTTGTGAACAGAATTCCCACTCACCTGAAGAAGGGGCTCAGAGCCTCGAAAGCTTGTGTGGCTTTTGCTACCAAATAAACCTGTTGGACTTTAACCTGGTGTTGTTAAACTTCTTACTGTGTTTACCCCAGTCCAACGCCGGCATCTCCACATCTTCACATGTAACCCAGACCAGGTAAGAATGGAAGATTTTCTTCCCTAAAGGACATTAGCGAACCAGATGGGTTTTTACAACAATCGACAATGATTTCATGGTCATCATTTGACTTCCAGATTTTTTAAAATTCAAATTTCACCATCTGCCGTGGCAGGATTTGAACCCAGGTCGCCAGATCTTGTTCTGGGTCTCAGTGACAGTAGTCCAGTGACAATACCACTGTGCCACTGCCTCCCCAGGTGTGCTGACCTTGGTTGAGACAGGTGCTGCAGTTGGTGTTTTTGCTCTGGCCTAGACAGAAGATAATCAGGACCAAATCTCCTATCCAGAGATCTCCATTTGAAGATGGCCATTTGTTAATGCTAGGCAAGGTCAAGATTGAGCAAGATTGATGCTTCCAATGGTCAACCTATTCGCTAACACTGACTTTCTGAATAGACATGTAAAGAGTGACCACTGAGGTTGGATAATGGAGAAAAGTATAGCTCAAAGACAGCTGAAAGGAAAGTTCAACAAACGATGCCCACACCTTGTTGAAGGGAAGCTTAAACAAGGGGTGAAAATTTGGAGTGAAAATAATCCACAAATTTAAAGCATTTTAGTTGTATGATTAGCATACTATCTAAATAGGCACAGTACCTGAACCAATGAACTACTTCCGTCAAGAACCACTTTTCCACTGTAAAATCATGTTGATCATAGATTAACCATCCCTCCTGTGGTCCTTGACCTCTGGCACCACTTCAATTTTCAAAATTCGCCTCTGTATTTTGGTATCCTTACATAATCTCTCATCTCCCTATCTCTGCAACCTCCACCTGCCCTACAGCACCCTCTTTGCTTCTCCAATTCTGGCCTCTTGACCATTCCTGATTTCTATTCCTCCACCATTGGTGGCTGTGCCTTCAGTAAACCAGGCCCTGGGCTCTGGAATGTCCTACCTAAACCCTTCTCTCTACCACGTTTTCCACATTTCAAATGCTTTTTAAAAGCTACCTCTTTGACCAAGGTTATAGTCATCTATCCCATGATGTGGATCACTGTTAAAGTTTGTTTGTTAATGCTCTTGTGACGCTTCTTGGGGCATTTTATTGCATTAAAGACACTTTATAAATGCAAACTCTTAGATAAATTGACTGTGTTTCAATGTGTGAGGCCATGATGCAATGAAAACTAACGTCGCATGGACTCTATGTGCACAGATCACATTCCAGCCACAGACCAAGCTGAAGATATTGACCATGAAGATGCTATAGAAGACCAGATGAAGAATGAAAATGAATACGAAAGAGGTAATAATCAGTGCGATGAAGAGACAGAACTGCTAGGAAAATGTTAGTTCAGCAAAATCATAAGGAAACAAGTCCTATTCACAACACATGGAAGAATTGGGCAGTAGGAGGAGGTAGGAGGACATGGTATTTAACCAGTCTGGATATTTCTGTTCCTGCCTCTTAAGTGACCCACTGTGCAATCCAGTTCCCAATGGCCTCATTTCAGTTGGAATTACTGTACTTTATCTTCCAAGAAAAATGTGCTTGTAGATACAATTAGGAGAACAACAAAATGGTAATCCACAGGGAATTGAGGGAATTGGTGTCAACCCACTGACCATTAATAGACTGTAGTGATTTTTACAACTGGAACCTTTCAGAATGCGTGATAAACAAAGGGAAGGATATGTTCAGAAAGATCACAAGGATAAATACCGAATGGAAAGGTTATCCCATGATCTCCACCGTCTAGGCAGGGCAGCGGGTGAACGGGAACTGCCATCCAGGTTCCCCCTACGTCACATCCCATTCTGATTTTGAAATATATCGTCATTCCTTCCCTGTCGCTGTGTCGAAATCCTGACATTTTTCTATCTTATGTGAACGCCTTCACCACATGGGTAATGCTGGTTAAAGAAGGCAGTTCACTCTTCCAAGGGCTCTGAGAGATGTGCATTAGATGCCCTTGAAAGCAATGCTTGTATCCCAAGAATGTTTCAAGAATGGCCCGTGTAACTTAATCATCCTCGGTGCCTTTTGGTTCACCCATTACATTCATTCAGTGCATCACAGGGATGAGTCTTACATCACCAAATTGTTAGTTAACAAACTCCACTACCTCATGCTAGTGTGACTACTAGCTTTACATAGATCTAAAAGCAAAATACGATATGAATGCTGAAAATTTAAATGGAAAATACTGGAAACGCTCAGCAAGTCTGGCAGTGTTTCCGGTGAGAATGGATAAAATCAGAAGAAATAGGAACAGGAGCCATTCAGCCCTTTGAGCCTGCTCCACCATTTATTAAGATCATTGCTGATCTAACACTCACTCAGTCCATTTACCTGTCTTATCTCTGTAACCCTTAATTCTCCTACTGATTAAAAACCTATCAATCTCAGCCTTTAAAATGTTAAAGGATTCGGCCTCTACAGCATCCTAGGGTAAAGAATTCCAAAGATTCACCACTCTCTGAGAGAAGAAATTCTTCCTCAAATCCATCTTAAATGAGCACCCACTTATTCAGCGACCTTGCCCTCTGGTCCTACACTTTGCCATGCGTGAAAACATCCTAAGTAAGAAGTTTAACAACACCAGGTTAAAGTCCAACAGGTTTATTTGGTAGCAAAAGCCACACAAGCTTTCGGAGCTCCCAAGCCCCTTCTTCAGGTGAGTGGGCCACTCACCTGAAGAAGGGGCTTGGAGCTCCGAAAGCTTGTGTGGGCCACTCACTTGAAGAAGGGGCTTGGAGCTCCGAAAGCTTGTGTGGCTTTTGCTACCAAATAAACCTGTTGGACTTTAACCTGGTGTTGTTAAACTTCTTACTGTGTTTACCCCAGTCCAACGCCGGCATCTCCACATCATGAAAACATCCTCCCAATATTTACTGTTTAACCCCCTAAGACTGTTATATGTTTCAATCATTTCACCTCTCGTTCTTCTGAACTCCAAGGAGTACAGACCTGACTTATTTAATCTTTATGGCAATCCGTCCATACCCAGGATCAACTTAGTAAACCTCCTCTGCACTGCCTCCAATGATATATGTTTTCCTTAAATAAGGAGACCAAAACTGTACACAGTATTCTAAATGTGAGCTCACTAGTACCTTGTGCAGTTGCAGCAACACCTCTTTACTTTTATATTGGCCCCATCTACACTGGCTCGTACCTTCTCAAAGAGCTCTAGTAAATTTGTCAGACATGATTTCCCCTTCATGAAAGCAAGCTGACTCTATTTGATTACAGTATGGGGGCGTTTCACGCAGCGAGCCGGGTGACTCAGGATGAGGCTGTGCAGTAGGCTTCCTGCTGGGCGCCACAGCCTCCGCACATCTCCAGCCGCCAGATTTCTAGCGTCGTCAGCGGGGTTTACAATAGCTCCCCACTAGCGGGGAGCTGGCAGCCCAACCCTGCTGGAGTGAAAAGGGGTCATGAAGGCCCCCCAAGTGGTCAGGGGTAAGGGAGAGGCCAGCTTGGCCTCCCGATACTCCCCAAAGGGCAAAGTGGCACTGCCCATTGGGCACTGGGCAGTGCCAAGGGGGTGGGGCCAGAGCAGGGACGGAGCCTCTGGTGGGTGATCGGTGGGGGTGGCCCGCTGCCACTCTATATTTGTTGGTGACAGAGGAAGGGAGGACAGTGATCGGGATGCATGCGGGGGGGAAGGTCGGAGGGGCAGCGATGGGGGGGTCACGGGGCTGGCCAGCAATCGAGCTGGTCGGGAGGCTGGCAGTGCGGAGCTATTGCGCATGCCCAGATCTCGACACTGACAGATCGGCACATGCACAGTGGCCCCCTCAGCGCTCTGCTCCCGGCCTCTCCAGCGGGAATAGGCCCAGCCCACAGATTTTTAATGGGATTTTCGCCAGTGCACTCTCCAGTGCACAGAGTGTGGGAGATTCATTTTGAAAATCCCGCTGAAAAAACAAGTGTGATTTACTCCAGTTTTTACACAAATTCGACGCTTAGAATTTTTTTGCGAGAATCCCACCCCATGACTTTCCAAATGCACTGCTATTCTCTCCTTAATAATCTATTCTAATATATTTCCGATAACTGAAGTCTGACAATCTGGCCTGTAGTTTTCTGCATTTGGCCTCCTTCCCTTTTGAACAAGCGCACCACATTGGCAGTTTTCCAATCTTTTAGCACAGTTCCAGAACCAAAAGGATTTTTGAACAACTACTATCAATGCATCCACAATCTCTGTAGCTGCCTCCTTTAGGATCCAGGGTGCAAACCATCGGGTTCAGGGGACTTGACAACCTTTAATCCCATTAGTTTGTCTAAAATTAAATTTCTGATGATGGTGACTCTATTTAATTCCTTCCCCATATATTTTACTATTTCTGGGATGCTTGTGGTATCCTCTATCGTAAAGACAAATGCAAAATATCTATTTAACTTCTGTTATTTCCTTGTTCCCCATAATTACTTCCCCAATTTCATTCTCTAAGGGGCCAATGCTTTCTTATACTTCTCTTTTTCTTGTAATATACTTTAGAAAAAAACTCATTATCTATTTTTATGTTTCTTGCTTACTCAATAGTTTATTTACACCTTCCTGATTATTTTGTATATATTTCCGCTTTCAACTTAATACTTTCCTTAACACTCCAGTTTATCCATGGTAGGTTCTTCCTTCCCTCAGAGTCTTTCCTTCTCATTGGGATATACTTTTGCTAGGAGCCATGAAGTATCTCCCTAAATATCTGCCACTGCTCATCTATTGTCTTACCCACCTATCTATTTGGCCAGTCCACTTTGGCCAATTCCATCCTCATACCTTTGGAATTCTCCTTCTTTAAGTTTAACACTGACACTTCACAATCCCAATTTTGTCACACTCAAGCTGGTCGGGAGGCCTGGCAGTGCGGGGCTATTGCGCATGCCCAGATCTCGACACTGACAGATCGGCGCATGCACAGTGGCCCCCTCAGCGCTATGCTGCCGGCCTCTCCAGCGGGAATAGACCCCGCCCCCAGATTTTTAATGAGATTTACGCTAGTGCACTCTGCAGTGCACAGTTTTGTCACAGTCAAGCTGAATACTAAATTCTATCATACTGTGATCACTACTTCCTAGGGGATCCTTAACATTGAGATCATTTATTAAACTTACTTCATTATACATTACCAGATCATCAATAGCCTGATCCCTAGTTGGCTTCATAACATATTTCTCCAAGAAACCATCCCGAATGCAGGCCATAGGGTCAATTTGTCACCTGCGTTCAGCGTCAGCGAGGACGGCGACATGGGTGTAAAATATCACGAGAGTCAGGAAACCTGATTCTTGCTGGTGAAATTACATTTCCAGATTTTCCCTCATCAATGATGTAATGAGTTTCCCATCCACAAAAGGCGAGAATCTCATTGTTATACATTTGAATATATTGATATATAATTAGCGATATGATGCCCCCCTCGCTGAATATTCAATCACGTTGGCAAGGTTAACAACAGCTATTTAAAGGCATGAATTAATCGAGGGGATCCCCTGATAAAGGTAAGTAGAACCCCCAATGCCCCCAAGGAGTGCACCCTGGCACTACCAGGTTGGCACTGCCTGGCAGTGCCAGCCAACATCAGGGGTGTGTCCTCTGGGGGGCCCAATTGTGGGTGGGGAAACATTCCCTTTGTGGTGGTGGTGGGGGGGGCGGGGCGGGGGAGGGGGGGTGGTGTCGAAGTGCCGAGATCTTTGAAGAGGGGGGGTCTTGGCAGTGACGAGGGAGTAGCCATTCAGCGGTTGGTGGGGGAAGAGGGGAGCTTATAGTCCCAGGGGGAGCTGGCATTGAGGGAGGGGACGGGATGGCTGTTGCCCATTGGGGGGCAGGAAGGAGAACCCCTGATGACTGTGCTGTGGCTGGGGAGAGTTTATTCTCAGTACTGACTAGGGAACCCTTTAATGATGGCACCCGAGCTCTGCGCAGCCATACTTGCCAACTCTATCAGGCCCCGCCTTGTCACACTCAGGATCTACACTAAAAACCAGGCTGTGCAGCTGGGGAATGGCACGGATTTCAGTCAGAGCCTGACACTCTGGAAAAGTATTGTACAATTCCAACACTTCAATTCATTATCTTGGCTGCCATTTCCAATTATATTCACCCAATTGTTATGAAAACTAAAGTCACCCATGATTAATGCAGAGTTCTTTTTACATGTACGTTATTTCTTGATTTAAACTCTTTTCAGCGGCCTGTATAATACTACTACTAGCTTTGGTATATGTCTCTTCCACAAAAATCGACTCCACGATCTCTGAGCTGAGATCATCCCTCAGAACTGTACTTATTTCCTCCCTTACTGGCAGAGATACCTCATCACCTTTTCCTTCGTGCAATAACCTTGTGTATTGCTTACCCAACTTTGGTCTCCTTGCAACCATGTCTCAGTAATGGCTACCAGATCATGTCCATTTAACTCTATTTGTGCCATCAGTTCATTTATCTTGCTTTTTATGCTATGTGCATTAGGACACAGAACTCTTAATTTTGTTTTCTACAACTTTTTGTTACACTAAGTCCATCTCTAGGGACAATGGAGCCACCGTTTGCATTTTGCCTTTTATTCCCATGTCTTCCTCTTTTGGATCATATCCCTCCAGTGCAGAATGACGCTATCCAGCTCATTGAGTCTGCACCAACTCTTCGAAAGAGCATCCCACCCAGGGTCCTCCCCTCCATCCTATCCCTGTAACCCCGCACATTTACCATGGCTAACCCACCTAACCTACCCGTCTTTGGACAAAGAATTTAGCATGGCCAATCCGCTTAACGTGCACCTTTTCTGCCTTTTGGTTCTCACCCAGTTTTCATCTCCTCTAACTCCCTGCTCAGGTACCCATCCCCCTGCCATACTAGTTTAAAGCCTCTCCAACATGGAAGGCAACAGATGTGCAATTCTAACTCAGCTTCTTTTGCAGCATTTTCTATTTATATTGTCACCATGTTGTCTGGTTGCACTTTCATCTTTGGTGTATCACACATACCGACCACATCAAGCGAAAACATGTGGAGAAATCACCAGAGTGAAGTTTGGATTTGAGCGTGCTCAGAAGCATATACCTTAAACTAAATGTAAAGAAGTAAAAACCAGACTGGAGGGTCCCTGAAGAGACAGCTGGATTGAAGGTTTCAGTAGATGAATACTCCGAATGGGCTGAATGGCCTGTCTGCTCTGGATATATCCTTGTGAATATTAACTAAAGGAGAATTGCAAAGTCATTTTGAAACTGAAATGTGTATCTTTAGAATCAAAAAGTACCTACTATACTGAAAGAGCCTTCTGTTTATTAGGGAGAACATTCTACTGTGTAGCACCATCTTCAGCAATAATCCTCTGTCTTTCTTATTGTCACAGCTGAAGGCCGATGCACAAGTGAAGGTCTTCAAGATGTGAAGGAAGATAAAGAACAAAGAGTGGAAGGCTCCAGCCCGTGTAACGAAGAAGCCGAACTGACAGAGAAAGGTGAGTCCATCAACATTAGAGAGATGGATCTGGAGAGGGATCAGGTGACTGATCCAGTTTAGGGTTCTTGAATTGACGGCGAAAGTGGATGACCGTTAGTAGGCTGAGGCCTAGCTGGGCATGCAATAGGATCTACAACACAAAGCTGTCCTCACTGAAATGGGATAACTATCTTACCTATTGTTGTGCTGGGCGAGTGCCAATGACTTCACAGTAAAATGTGGCTCAGTGTGGAGTTCAGTGGCACTTATCATTGGAGGCAATAGAGGACAAAACAGAGCATACAAGCTCAAGCCAATGAATTGTAATTCATTATTCAGTGATTCATTTCAAATGACAGATCAATTGAGTTCAGCCACAGAACATTGAGCATTCTCTAATCCTGTGGGGGCTCTTAGTAAGATTTGTTATCACCTGTGAAAGCTCAGCTTTTATTGGTATTTGTAATGATGAATACCTTTCGGAGAATGAGTGTGGACATGCTCTTAATGGAGATCAGTTGAATTTTTAATGTTGGACAAGTTTATCAAATGCTCCTTCTGTGCTGCAACCATTCTATAATTCTTCTGTATTGAGTGAAAATTCTTTTTTCACTCAATTCTCAGTACGAGGCTGAAGAATTCCAGCCTCTTTCCCTTACAATATGGATGTTTGTGGACAGAGTTATCCATCACTTTCTGAAACAGGAATCTTGCAGTGTGTACTTGGGCATTTGGAAGGTCCTAGGCTTCCCAGGGCACAGATTTTTTAAGTCTTTTGTTTTGCTTTCAAAACTGCTATTGATCAATTTTGGAGTTAGGGTTGGTGAAATCTGCCATAGAAGAATTAAATCTAGACTTTAAAGGGGCAGTTGATATGCCATTGCTAGTTTTGTCCCACCACTAAAGTGTCACTCACACACCATTCCTACCCCAACCCTCTGTCAGCTCAGCCTTTCTTCCAGTTCACTGAACTTGTGTTTACATTAAAACAGCATTCTCCATAAGCATACCAAGTCTCCTCTGAACATTGATCTACACTGTTGTATTTGCCATAATAGGATAATATGCTACATCAAACAATCACTTGTGGTGCATCTCATTAAAAATCACATGGGATGGCCATTGCATTTATCTTGTCTTATTATACAACTTGCATATTGCAGGCTAAAACTAACAATTGGATTTATTTACAGATAATAACATTATACAGAGCTGGCACAATACCAATAAAATAATTAGAAACACTAAAGATAAAATCAAATCTACAAAAGATTACAATATTTTTGTCCTGAAAGTATTTGTTAAAGTTCTGTTATGAATTATGAATTAATGAATTAATTATGAATTAATGCTCATTATGAATTAAATGTTCTTTTTATGTATCATGGCATTAAAGATCCCCTCACTAAAAGTTGTTAATCAACAGGTTCAAATGCATAACTGAAAATCTTGCGCACAGAACCATTTGGCCAGCAGATTTTTAAATTCTTCCACAGGATGTGGGGATCACTGGCTAGGCCCTTGAGAAGGTGGTGGTGAGCTGCCTTCACGCATCATCTATACCATACCTATCTATAGAAGTTTTAATCATTGATAATCCGATTAGTGACTGAGACAAAACCTCTACATTTGGCCAAAGTACAGATCAAGATGTTATGCTGGGCTTCTAGCTCCATCTTGAAGTTTATTAAGAGAAAATACCTCCTATCTTAACTTTATCCATGTCTAAAATATTTTTACCCTGTATATGTACAATTGTACTTATACTTTACAGTGGTCAGTGGTCCCAAATCAATCATATTGTCCATTTTACAATCAATTCCACCTACATTAGATCAAATAATACACAGCAAGTGTGTGGGACAGTGGTAAAAGCTGAGAAGGCTTGATGTAGAGTGCAAATCAGCAATTGGAATCCCTTATATTTCACCAAAGAAGAGAATGTCTCTTATTGATTCCTCTGGTCAACTTTCGGGGTACCTTCAGAGGCCATCTTGTGGATGCAAGCATCTGTTAGGCGTTTCGTTCGCGCCAATCTACGAAAAATGTTCACTGCTGAGAGACATCTTCAAATGTTTGTCCATCGCCACAGTCACAAAGTAAAATACATATGTCAGCTTCACCTTTAAAATGACAGTCGCCACACTTTAATCCCACCATAACCAAGTCCCCCCCAAAATGGCTGCCGTTCTATTCAAAATGGCAACCCACAATTTGACTTGCGATTTGGATGCCCTGCTTATTAGCCTGAAGAAAACCTGAATATCCCAGAGCGAGGTTAAGGATAGAGAACAGGGCAAGTTGTTACATGCCTGGAGATATATCACTTCTTTTGTTAACAATTGTTAAGCGTAAGGATGCTAAATTCCCTGGCCTTCATTGCAATTCCCGTGGTGATGTAATCAAGTAATTTGTGGTGTTTTAGACAGATTTCCCTTACTTCTGTCTAGCTCCTATGTATTCACATTGCTGGTGAATCCAGTTTGTTTATTTTGATGGGAAATTGTGCATTTTTAAGTGAGAAATTGAATTGTTGATTGCGCATTAATTGCACAAACTCCAGTGTTTCAGAAAGGCAGATGTTCAGTCCAGCCCATGGGGCTGTTCGTGCCACCTATTTCCCGATCAATCTACACTTCCATCTTCACTTTTTTGCCAACATTTTTCCTGGACGATTTTATTTCTCACCCAACTTAGTTGATGTGCAATATAAATGGAAAGTGCCAGAACCACTCAGCAGGTTCTTACTGGAGAAGAAGAAACATCATGTTTCACTCACGTTTCACTCTTCCTCAGATGCTACCAGAGTGTTTTCCAGCATTTTCAGTTATCTTTCAGATTTTCAGCATTCGCAGTATCTTGCTTTCTTTGTATACCACAGAATTACTCAGTACTGATGGTTGTTTATGGAATAAACCTCCTTGAATAAGATTGCAATTATTAATGGTGAGTGTGACTTCATTGCACACTAGAGAACTTGGAAACTCGCAACAACAGTCCACAGTGAAATGAAAGCAAATGTACTCCTTGCAAAACCAAAGACACCAAAAATTTCATAACACAAACCGCAATGGAAATCTGGATCTCCCCTCTGCACAGCTATTGATGGTCAATTGAAAATGTCAAAACTAAGATTGCTGTATTTCCGGTAAACAAAGATATCAAGGGTTAGAGAATGGAGATGGGGTAGTTGGAGTTATGATACAGATCAGCCATGATTTCATTCAATGGTGAAAGAAGCTTAAGGGGCTGAATGGCTTTTTCCTGTTCTTCTGTTTCTGTACCCGGAGGTGAGTTCATGGTTGTAATCTAATTCAGTTAAGTTTCAGTTAAAGGATGTAAGCTGATTAAGCCATGACCTTGAAGCCTTCAGAATACTGCCATGCAATCTATTCACAGAAGTTTACACAGCAGTCGTTTTGCTTTTGGTTAATGACAAGAGTTCCTCTTTTTATAAGATACTCTCTCTCTGCTCTTTGTGGACATCCCTGTACACAAACCATCTTCAGCCTGGGGAGTGGGCAGTAAACTAGTCTCCTGCCATCTGGCACACTGAAAGCAGCTCCCAAAATTAGCACATGAGTGCTCCAGTGTGACTCTCCCACCTTGCAGAGAAGCACCTGGTCTCCACACATCACTCCCCCAGTACAGCTGAGATCCGTAACATGGAAAATTGTAAATGCAAAATCACATCCTGTCTCACTGTAGCCACAGCACACGACAATTCCAACTTACTGCACTGTCACTGGCCATTATTCTGTAACTTAACAGCTTCAAACAATATGAAGGTATAAAATAAGCTTTCCCCTAACTTATTCATCTACCTTTGTGATAAAGTTCTTATGAATTTACAGAGTATAGCAGAGTGCCTGCCATGAGGCATCTTACATCACCTGGCAGGAGCCCTTCACGGGATATGGATCAGGTATCATCTTACCATTCAGTTCTTGCTATTCTTGTGTCACAGTGCTTTGCAGTTCAGTGTACTGATAACAAACGTTGAGAATATTAAACTGGGTCTGGTAAAATATCAAATTTGTGAATTAAGGGTGCGCAGCATCATGATTAGTAAAACAGCGGTGTCACTGTTTAGCAGAACACCAATGATTAAAGTGCTCACCGCTTAAAACATCCACGTTTAAAAGCTGCTTATACTTAGCTTTTTGCATTAACACCAATTTCAAAGCTTCTGCTTATGCTCTGTCTGTTTTGCGCAGAAGTAGCTGAGTTTACTTGTTATTGCTCATCTTGTTCCTAAAATCCCTACAGTGCAGAAGGAGGCCATTCAGCCCATTGAGTCTGCATTGACTCTGACTGAGCATCTAACCCAGTCCCATCCTCCACCCTATCCCCGTAACCCCACCTCCCTCACCCTATCCCCGTAACCCCACCTCCCTCACCCTATCCCCGTAACCCCACCTCCCTCACCCTATCCCCGTAACCCCACCTCCCTCACCCTATCCCCATAACACCACCTCCCTTGCCCTATCCCCGTAACCCCACCTCCCTCACCCTATCCCCATAACCCCACCTCCCTCACCCTATCCCCGTAACCCCACCTCCCTCACCCTATCCCCGTAACCCCACCTCCCTCACCCTATCCCCATAACACCACCTCCCTCACCCTATCCCCGTAACCCCACCTCCCTCACCCTATCCCCATAACACCACCTCCCTCGCCCTATCCCCGTAACCCCACCTCCCTCACCCTATCCCCATAACCCCACCTCCCTCGCCCTATCCCTGTAACCCCACCTCCCTCGCCCTATCCCCGTAACCCCACCTCCCTCACCCTATCCCCGTAACCCCACCTCCCTCACCCTATCCCCGTAACCCCACCTCCCTCGCCCTATCCCCGTAACCCCACCTCCCTCGCCCTATCCCCGTAACACCACCTCCCTCACCCAATCCCCGTAACCCCACCTCCCTCACCCTTTCCCCGTAACCCCACCTCCCTCACCCTATCCCCGTAACACCACCTCCCTCACCCAATCCCCGTAACCCCACCTCCCTCACCCTATCCCCGTAACCCCACCTCCCTCACCCTTTCCCCGTAACCCCACCTTCCTCACCCTTTCCCCGTAACCCCACCTCCCTCACCCTATCCCCGTAACCCCACCTCCCTCGCCCTATCCCCGTAACCCCACCTCCCTCGCCCTATCCCCATAACACCACCTCCCTCACCCTATCCCCGTAACCCCACCTCCCTCACCCTATCCCCGTAACCCCACCTCCCTCACCCTATCCCCGTAACCCCACCTCCCTCACCCTATCCCCGTAACCCCACCTCCCTCACCCTATCCCCGTAACCCCACCTCCCTCGCCCTATCCCCGTAACACCACCTCCCTCGCCCTATCCCCGTAACCCCACCTCCCTCACCCTATCCCCGTAACCCCACCTCCCTCACCCTATCCCCGTAACCCCACCTCCCTCACCCTATCCCCGTAACCCCACCTCCCTCACCCTATCCCCGTAACCCCACCTCCCTCACCCTATCCCCGTAACCCCACCTCCCTCACCCTATCCCCGTAACCCCACCTCCCTCACCCTATCCCCGTAACCCCACCTCCCTCACCCTATCCCCGTAACCCCACCTCCCTCGCCCTATCCCCGTAACCCCACCTCCCTCGCCCTATCCCCGTAACCCCACCTCCCTCGCCCTATCCCTGTAGCCCCACATATTTACCACGGCTAATCCACCTAACCTACACATCTTTGGACACTAAGGAGCAATTTAGCATGGCCAATCCACCTAACCATGCAGACACGGGGAGAATGTGCAAACTCCACACAGACAGATACCCAAGGCCGGAATTGAACCCGACTCTCTGGTGCTGTGAGGCAGAAGTGCTAACCAATGTGTCACCATGCTGCCCTTGTTAAGATGCTCTGAATTCACAAATAACAATTATAAATAGAATATAATCGAATACTGTCTTCTTAAAATCAAATGATCATTTGTGTACTTAAGCCCTTTTAATTCACCAAAATATCTCCGCTTTCTGCGGTAGGCAGCTTGTAGAATCTCAGGATTTATAGATGATTCCTGATTTTAAGATGATTGATCTAGTTGAATGCATGTAATTGTGCTCCTGTTACACCAATCATTGCATTTAGTGGGAAAATTGCATTTACACCAACGCATGCACTAGAAGCAAATTGAAATGAAGAAAGACATTGTCACAGTTTATGGAAGGGGAATGTCTTTTTGAGGTGGCTTGTGTGGTCAACTTAAGAGCAGAGGTTTTGGAGAAAGCTGTTCCAGGAACTGAGGCTTCCCACATCCTACTGCGGTGACGATGCTCCATTATCATGTTTCCCAATTGGTGCAGTGTCGCATTCTGAGAATTCAGTCTATCAACCAAAATAGCCCGGCTGTGAGTGTTCTTAAAGGGTCCACAACCTGAAGTGACTCTCGCCAGGTTTAATATTAAGAAGGTGCTGAATCTGTCACAGCATCTGGAACATATGGTGAATTAATTTGTGCCTTTAAGAGGAAGTTCACTGATCTGAGTTACTACATATTCTAATTGCAAACAGGGGAGATTGCTACATCCTTTTCCGTGTATCTCACCCGTCCCCTGTCCATCATCTTCTCAGTTTATGCTGAGTTATGGCAGCTGTTTGTTGTGCAGTCCAGTCTTTTAAATGCCTCTTGAACAAGATGCAGGAACAAAATGCTGGCCCAGCCAGCGAACCCACATCTCATGCACAAATAACAAAGCTTGCTATTTGACCGGTGATTCCTCTCTCTCTCTCTCTCTGCCGCCACTCACTCCTTTCTCTGTTACAAGTTATTTTGTTTCCCTTTACTTTGTTTTACATTAACTTCCTCCAAATAAAGTATGTGGTTTTGGATACCCTCATGGGCCCTACCTGTCTGTTTGTAGGGTATGTGGAACATTCCATGTTCCAGTCCTACTCGGGTTCCCTCTGTTTTTCTGGTACATCGCTGCTGCTTCCTGCTCTCATCCAGAACTGGAAAAGTCCATCAATTTGCCTCTAATTTCCACGCTTCTCACCTGCACATCGTCCATCTCCGACTCTTCCCTTCCCTTCTTTGACTTCTCTATCTCCACTTCTGGTGATAAACTATCAACTAATATTCATTACAAACTCACCAATTCATCTATACCTCCTCACACCCTGCTTCCTGTAAGGAGTCCATTCTATTCTCCCAGTTTCTCCATCTCCATTGTGTCTGTTTTGATGATCCCACCTTCCACAACAACGCTTCCAACATGTCGTCTTTTTTCCTCAAATGAGGACACCCTTCCAACCCCACTGAGGTTGACAGGGCCCTCAACTGTATCCAACCTATTTCCTGCACTTCTGCCCTGCCCTTCTCACCCCTCCCAGAACTATGAAATGGTTCTCCTTGACCTTACTTTTCACCTCGCCAACGCCCACATTCAATGGATCACCCTCCACCGCTTCCATGATCTTCAGCATGGTGCCACCACTAAACACATCTTCCCCTCCCCTCTTCTGTCAACAATCTGAAGAGACCACTCCCTCCCCAACACCATGGTGAGCTCCGCTATCATCTCCAACAACTCGCCCCTCTGCAAGGCACCTTCCCATATAAGTGCAGACATAAACCCCTGCTCCTTTACCTCCTCCAAGGCCCCAATCACTCCTTCTAAGTGACGCAGCGATTTATCAGAGAATCCCTACAGTGCAGAAGGAGGCCATTCGGCCCATCAAGCCTGCACTGACAACAATCCCACCCCCAGGCCCTATCCCCGTAACTCCACATATTTACCCTGCTAATCCCTTCAACCTACGCATCCTGGGACACTAAGGGGCAATTTAGCATGGCCAATGCACCTAACCCGCACATCTTTGGACTGTGGGAGGAAACCGGAGCACCCGGAGGAAACCCAAGCAGACACGGGGAGAATGTGCAAACTCCACACAGACAGTGACCCAAGCCAGGAATCGAACCCAGGTCCCTGGAGCTGAGAGGCAGCAGTGCCACCGATCCACTCTGTAAACTTCTTTCAATCCAGTCTGCTACATTCGCTGCTCGCAATGTGATCTCCTCCATATTGGGGAGACCAAAAACGCAGACCGACTGCTTTGCAGAACTGCACCTCATCTTCCAATTGGGCACTTCACAGCCTCTGAACTCAACACTGAGTTCAACAACTTCAGACCATGAACTTGGTCCTCCATCTTACATTCTTGTATCCTGTTCTTATGTTTTGCTTTCAGATGGTGTAGACCTATATTCTGCTATCAACACTTACTCCGGTTCAATACTTTGTTCCTTTAATACTATCATTACCCTTTGCCTTTTGTTCTGTGACATCTTTGTCATTTAATCTCCCCCACCCTCTTAACCTATCCCAGACCTCCTTTTGCTCCACCTGACTCTCTCCTCTTTTGGCAACAGTGTAAAACGCATCACGTTCCTACCTCTCTTCAGTTCCGAAGAAGAGTCATATTGGATTCAAAACGTTAACTCTGCTTCTCTCTCTCCAGGTGCTGCCAGACCTGCTGAGCCTTCCCAGAACTTTCTGTTTTTGTTACTCTTCCTCTTGCTCCTCCAAGCAGAAAGTTTAATACTGCTGCTACTTGCAAGTCAATCTCAAGTTTGAATCATTTCCAGGCTGTCTAAATCATGAAACTCTACTCCCTCCATTCCTACCTCTCTGCTGCTGTCTCTGCCTGTAAAATCCAATCTTTGCAATGTCTAATCACTTCTTCTTTGTCCACTTTTCTACAGCTTTCATCCTTAGTAGAGTCCTATACAGTGGACCTTTTGAACTAGACTTCCCAATGTAAAGAACTCAATTTTCCCAACTTCCATGTCAGGTTTGGAGGAAATGTCAGTCTTGATTAAGGGTTAGTCACTGTTTGGAGTATGAGGCTTCTAGGTTCTGAAGACACATTTTGCAATCTGGATGGAAGGTATTTGAGGCAATTCATCTAGAGAATTCACCCGAATATGAACTAATCTCCTAGACGTCATCCACACTTTTCAGACTTTCCTTTGTTTGAGTTAATCATAGGCCCAGACTCTTTCTCACATCACTGCTAGGCAAAGCTGATTGTTGTGTTGCAATAGGTTTTTCATGAACCTGTTCCCAAGCACTGTTTTAACCCATTGCTTATTTAACTTCTGCATTGTCAGCTTAACTCTCTGATAGGCCACAAGCTGTGCTGAATGAAAGCAGCTTCACCTGCTCTGAAAACGTCCCATTTCTAACCATCCGTTTTTTGTTATCATCTTTCCATTCTCCTGAAAATCCGCAGAATTTTGTTTCTCACCCTATGGTAGAGCATCAATGGTCCAAAAGTGGGAACTCCACGGCATTTGGATCGAGCACTGACTCCAACTTTACTACAGGATCTGAAGGGAATTCCATGGATCATAAAAATATTGCTGAACCAGTCAACAGAGAATATTGCCATCATAGTGAAGAATCTCCACCTCCATCATCGAACCAATCTGCATATCTCTGTGGTACAAACAACACCGCATCTTCCTCTGTTAAACCCCTGCCTGTGCATGATCATGTCATGCCTTTGGGCAGCGACGCTGAGAGATTTAGTACCTGTCAGCAGAAGCAAAGTTCCATTGTTGATGAGACCTCCATACCATCACTCAATATCTCTGAGCCCCACACCAGCGAATCTCCACCCTCGCATTCTACCAAAACCTTACACCTGGAAGATGCCAACAGGACAACATATACTGGCGATTGCAAAGGAGCTTCCTCACGTGAACAGCTGGGTAACATGCCTTGTCCAGGAGTTGAAGAGAATGTAGAGGATGCTGATAGGGAATCAGTGTCAAAGGAATTTCCTTCAGCACATCTTCATTTTGAATTAGCTAGGGACAAGGAGAATGACGATCACAACACCCCAATGAAGAAATTGGTTCTTTCACCATCCGTAAGACACAAACTTGCCAGACTAAGTGTAACCTCAGACTCTGATTCAGAAAGTCAGGAGGATGATACGCAGCCCAGGATTCAGTGTGACAGACTACCATCCGAGGGTGAGAGGTTCCATCCAGAAAAGGCAGCAACTTGCACCTTTGTAGAATCTGAGAACTCAGCCAAGGAATGGGAACTAGTGGATCACCCCGCACCAGTCATGGGCACAGGAGATCACAGAAGTCTCAAAGAGCAAGAGAGGAAAAATCAGATTTATTGGGACACACCCAGGCCTGACCTGAAGGACAAATCTAGTCCGAATGTAGGTCAGCCCTTGCCCACCAAGAACAACTCCGAAATCTCAAAGAATAAAGCCACAGAGAAATTAAAAGCCAATGCAAAGCCAAGTGAGAAAGACTTGGCTTCTAAAACTCCAAATAAATCAAGATTGACGGTTTTTTCATTTCGCCAGAAGTTTTCTCGTAGATCAAGAAGAGAGAAGGGAAATAAAGAGCAGGAAAGCACCACTGTTTATCAACCAAAGGCAGAGGTATCAGCAATCCAGGAGTCCTCTGCGCCTCAGAAGGAAGGTAAGGATTCACGTGGATCTAGTATTTGTTTTTATTCCATTTTCTAGGGATAAGGAGCTACAATAGCGATGAGGGGATGGACTCTACTGAGTGGTTTAGCAAAGACCATGCTAACAGGTTCACAACTTCTCACCAAAGGAAATCACCACTTATGATGTTAGTCCACATAGCAAGCAGAGCATTGCTTCCCTGTGCTAGACAGTATGAGCAACTTTAGCATTGAATTCCTGTTTATTGTGTATTCAAATGCTATGCTGTTGTGTCGATGACCATCCCAAAAATGAGACGTTTCTTGCTTGTACAAAGGTAATAATCCAAAGGAAACAGGGCTATTCACACATGCGAAACTAAGCAGGCTTTTCATATATAGGGTCGAGATCAGCAAGTGACCTCAAAATCATTCCAATTTCGAGCATTTTTGCACAAACTCAGGGCTGTGCACGTGATTCAGTAACTTTGCTCCACGCTGTGCAGAGAACTGGAACTAGGAGCTGCGCAACACAGAGATGCACCAGAGAGACTAAACCCCACAGAGCTCCACGAGAGAGACTGTATCTCACAGAGCTCCACCAGAGAGACTATACCCCACAGAGCTCCACCAGAGAGATTTTACCCCACAGAGCTCCACCAGAGAGAATTTACCCCACAGAGCTCCACTAGAGAGACAATACCCCACAGACCTCCACCAGAGAGACTATACCCCACAGAGCTCCACCAGAGAGACTAAACCCCACAGAGCTCCACCAGAGAGACAATACCCCACAGAGCTCCACCAGAGAGACTATACCCCACAGAGCTCCACCAGAGAGACAATAGCCCACAGAGCTCCACCAGAGAGATTATAGCCCACAGAGCTCCACCGGAGAGATTATAGCCCACAGAGCTCCACCGGAGAGATTATAGCACACAGAGCTCCACCGGAGAGACTATACCCCACAGAGCTCCACCAGAGAGATTATACCCCACAGAGCTGCACCAGAGAGACTATACCCCACAGAGCTCCACCAGAGAGACTATACCCCACAGAGCTCCACCAGAGAGACTATAGCCCACAGAGCTCCACCAGAGAGATTATAGCCCACAGAGCTCCACCGGAGAGATTATAGCCCACAGAGCTGCATCTCAGAGATGGACCAGATGTAGAGGAGCAGTATTCCCACTTATAATTTACTCCTCAGAATAATGGATATTGTAACGTTAACTGTCATATATATTAAGCCAACAATAATAAAGATATACTTACCAGGAACACATACAATAAAATATTTTAGCCAGTGAACTCAAGACATTACAGTTCCAAGTTCAGTGTACTTGGGTGGATCTGATTCTAATCAACTTACAAGAATCTGTTGCAACACCACCTGTTTAAGCCTTTCTTTTTACCCCTGACATGTATCATAGTTACATTACGTAGTTGGTTTGATTGTACTGTCTTGCAATCATTGGCCCATAATTCCCAGACTGTTTTCACTCCCTACCTTTCCAGATGTTTTGTCTTTCTCAGGCAGCTGTTTACCTATAAGCCAGGCCTCAAGGTGTGTCTGTGAATGAACCAATAAAGGAAGCTTTTCTAACTGCTCTTTGTGACTTTGACCATTGCAGTGAAATTTCTAATGATTAAATCTGTACCAATCAATTACACAGGCACTCTCTGCTACGACACCACTTTCACCTGCGAACCTTGAACTCTGACATGCTTATAGAATTCCTACAGTGCAGAAGGAGGCCATTTGGCCCATCGAGTCTGCACCGACAACAATCCCAGCCAGACCCTATCCTCGCAACCCCATGCATTTACCCTGACAATCCCCCTGACACTAATGGACAACCTAGCATAGCCAATCAACCTAACCCACACATCTTTGGAGTGTGGGAGAAAACCGGAGCACCTGGAGGAAACCCACGCAGACATGGGGACAATGTGCAAATTGCACACAGTCACCCGAGGCCAGAATCGAATCCTGGGTCCCTAGAGCTGTGAGGCAGCAGTGCTAACCACTGAGCCACCGTGCTACCCTTATTGCCCATTTGATCCCGAGGGCATCACAACTGACCCCAGAATTCATCTTAGATCCACACACATATACGCGACCCCTTGGAGGCCAATGGACAGTGATCCAAAGCAGGAACAGTAATGAATTTGACACCAGCCTGAACCAGGCCAATTGTAGCACCCCGACAACAGCAGTTTGCATTTATATAGCGCCTTTAACTTTGTGAAAAATCCCAAGGTGCTTCACAGGAGTGATATAAAACAAAGTGTGAAACAAGTCACAAACGAAGATACTGGTCAGACGGCCAAAAGGCTGGTCACGGAGATAGGCTTTATGGACTGTCTTAGGGGAGAGAAGCGAGGTGGAGAGAGGGAATTCCTGAGCTTGGGATCTAGGCAACTGAATCCAATAGTGGAGCAATTAATATTGGGGATGTACAAGAGGCTAGAATTACAGGAGTGCAGATATTTCAGAGGGTTGTGAGGCTGGAGGAGATTGCAGAGGGAGATTGCAGTTTGAAAAGGATGAGAATTTGCTGAGGTGAGATCAGCTAACACAGAACAGGCAGAGGAGAATCATTCTTACTAACGTCCTACTCTCAGCTCTGCTCGCTCGTCTCACCTCTGCTCGCTCGTCTTCCCTTGGCAGTGATAGATGTTCTGTGGTTGCCCACAGTTATGCTGCAACAGATCGGGAACAAAGTGTTCCTGTTTCAGATCACTGTCCAGTAGATCCAGAGGGATTGGAAATTCCTCCACAGTGCAGGGTGCCATTGATTGCACAAACATGGCCCTGTGGGTGCTGCCTGTCCATGTTGCTTTAGACTGCAACTGAGAGAAACTTCGCTCCTTCACCATCCGAGTTGTGTGACCTCAGGCCATGAACCCAGGCAGCAATCATGATGCTATCATTCTGCAGTAACTCACTGTGTCAGCTGTATTTGAGTCACCACAAGAACTTAGAGAGGGAGACACACACACACATAGCATGCATACCATAACTGTCATGATGCCACATTGAATGTGATGAAGCAAATTCTGACATGCTAAATATTTCCACTGCCCTGGGCTACTGTGAAGGCACAGTAAGTAGTCTCACAACACCAGATTAAAGTCCAACAGGTTTATTTGGTAGCACGAGCTTTTGGACCGGTGATCCTTCATCAGTTGAGCACCTCACCTTCATCAGGTGGGCACCTCACCATCAGGTGAGCACCTCACCTTCAATCAGTGGAATGTGAAATATAGGCTGGGATTGTCTCCTCCCTCCCGCAGAGGGTTTGATGGCCAGTTTGAGCGGAGCATTTAGCGGGAGTCAGGAACTTGCAATTCTTCCACTGGTGGGTTAATGGTGGGTCGGCTTTCCCGCTGACTGATGGTGTGAAAGTTATTTACATCTCATGAATGCGCATTAAAACAGTTGCCCGCCAGCGTCCAATCAGGCCTTACAATCTTGTGTCAGGCCACCAGGAAGTTGTGTCAGTCTAAATCCCAATAGCTGAAGGGTGGTGTGCACAAAATGGTTCTTGGTTAACCAGAGAGTTCAGGGTGAGTGCAACAACCTTTCTGCCATAACACTGTGCTGCACCTGATGTGCTGAACAGCACTCAGCTGGGACAGACCAGCTCCTGCCCTCCTTCTCCATGCTGAGCTGGTCTTCGTGGATAGCACCGTGCTACTGGACCCATGGACCCTCCTGTGTTGCCGTCTCGGGTCAGTATTGAGCCTGGGATTGGGAAGTGCAGAGGCCTCCTTCCCCTGGTACCTCACAGCAGTGTCTAGCTGGACAGCAGTGTGTTACAAGACTCATGTAACCACAGCAACAAAGACCCAAATTTACCCGAATTGCAAGGTGAGGTTAGGGGGTTGGGGGGGGGGGGGGGGGGGGGGGGGTGGTGCAATGTGGAAAGAGGGCTGTGCAAGGAGAGGGGAATGTGAGAGTTCACAATGGCAGGCAGAGGGGCAAAGAGCTGGATGAAGACGATGAACAATAGAAGACAGAGTGAAGACTGAGGGGAGTGAAGCTAGACCCTGACAAGGCTGCACTGAAAAGCTCACAAACAAGGCGGTCAAAGGGATACCACATGGTTTACTGGAAGGGGATGGATGAAGACACCAGATGTGGTGGGTAGAGGTCCAAGCAGGGCATGGGCAAATGATTGACTTGGAGGAGGGTTGTTGGATTGGAGAATAGGCTGCCTTTTCTATCTGGGAAGCTGACATCCTGCACTGTCTGGTGAAGACAGGTGAGCTGGAGAGAGTGATGTGAGTGCGCTGGATTGGTGTTTAAATATGGCACCGGAACTTTTGGAAATGTCAGCTGACAGCAGGCAGATGATTCAGCTGCTGGCCTGCGAGGTGACCCGGAGGGAAACCTAACTCTGCATAATGAGGTTTCAAACACAGAATGTGGTGCGGGATCCTGCCATTCTGGTCAGCGGGAAAGGTGCCTCCTGCCACTGCACTTAGTCTCCAAATGGGAGAATGCCACCAATTAGAAATTAAGCCATGAGGACAAATTAACTCACCCGAACACTTACAGGCCCATGTAATGCTGAGCTTCAGTTTGAATACTGCAGTGCTATGTAAGACAGTGGACACTAGATAAAATCTCATCACTTATCCGCATGGTAGTATGTGGCTAGTTCATGTGTCTCTGCTCTTTGTTGTGTCAATGTGCTGAAAACTCATTGGTCTGTGCTGCCACTATGGCAAAGGGAGCCAAAACCTGAGGGCAGTTTAAATGGTGTTGGTCACGGAGATGGCAATATTCATTGGTTTTCAATGTCCAATGATATAAATACTGTGTGCATAATAACATCTGTCCGAACAGTGTACGGCTCCTTTGTGAAAGATATCTAAGAATATAAGGTATAGGAGTAGACTATTTGTTCTTTCGGGCTGTTCCACCATTCAACAAGATCATGGCTGATTTTCTATCCGACCTTTCCCACACTTTTCCAATATTCCTTTAGTATCCAAAAATCTATTGACCTCCATCTGGAATATTCTCAGTGGCATGTGCCCCCAAATCTAGATCCACCCTGTTACAACGCAGAGGTGATTTCTCCCTCTGTTCGATTTTGGGACCACTCAAAGGGATATACCTCACCTTGTAATCTTATGCGCATGTGTGTGAGGTAGTAGGAAGTTATTGGTTTTGGTTAATTAAAGCAGGATCTGACACTCTCTATCATGAGCAATTAACAGGTCTTTATTTTTAAACTGGTGACAACCCTTATTAAAACAATTAACAAACTGAATAAAATCCCAATAGAATGCTGTTCAAATATTACAAGACTCCTTCAGGAATAATGAAATAAATCATTACAGAATTCAGTCACTCAACTATTATACAAACAAGCATCTTTTGGAAGTATGAACTTTCTTCAGTAATGCTCAGGCCTGGAACACTTTCTGAGTTGGTATCTGTCTCTATTTAAACGGTGATTTTATGAAGATATACATGATACTGCAGGATTTACATGAGAGCCTCACCTTTCCCTCCTTCTGACTCAAGAGGCGGCAAGCATTCTCTGCCAGTTACCACCTCCCCCTCCCTCCCACCCCCCAAGTCTGGATTTATATACCTGGAATTACCTCATAGTATTCCTGCGATCTGAGTGGCTTGAGGCTGTCAACACCCTCAGATTTGAATTTCATTGGTTCTGTGTCTCTGCGTGCTTGCTTTAAACTCAACGGTCCAATTCAAAAGCCTGTTTTGGTTAGGTTGGAGCACTGACTGCAAAAATCGCTTCTGCAGCCTGCACTCTGCAATTTAAAATCCATGCACAGAGACACCTGTTTTTTTTTTAAGAGAGACAATGCTATACGATTTCTTCTTTTGGTTTTAGCATTTCTTTTCATTTTTTACATTTGTCACATACCACATTTTTAACCCGACATGTGCAACTTCACACCAATCCACACTCACACGGAGCCCCTGCTCCCTGAAGCTCTGCTGCATTGTGCTTGGTCTCCCACCAGAGCCAGGGATCTTACTGTATGATTCTGTGTTTCTTTTATCCAGTAATGTCTTACAATCTGAGTGACGAAGAGAAGTCGGATGAGGAGGAGGAAGAGTCCCTCAGTGAAGACGAGATGAAATCTAACACTGAGCCACCAATCAAAACTGTGAGTATAAGTGACTCCATACCTGGGAGATGCACTTTGTTTTCCATCTAACCTCTGTATTCGATCCTGATGGGAATAACTAGGCAGTGGCATTGTGGTATTGTCACTGGACTAGTAATCCAGAAGCTGAAGGGGACGCTCTGGGGACCTGGGTTTGAATCGCTTTGAATCCTTCCCTGAAGGAGGCAAACCTCTTGTGCTCAGGCACCGTCCCGTGGACCTTGTTCAATTGTGAGCCATTTCATGCCACGACCTTGTATTCTTTGGAAGCTAGGTGGAAGCCGCGGTCTGATTCAGAATCCTTATGGTCGACAGCAGAAGGGACTAACATCCCGTCTGTCTGGGCAAAAACCTGGGTGGATCTTGACTTTGCGTGATACTGTAAAAACCGCTTTGAATCCCACCATGGCGAGCAAAAATCTGGAATTAATGTGACCATGAAACCATTGGCAACTATTGTAAAAACCCAACTGGTTCATTTAATGTCCTTTAGGGAAGGAAATCTGCCGCCCATATCCTGGTCTGGCCTACATGTGACTCCAGACCCACAGCAATGTGGTTAACTCTTTAAATGTCCTCGGAAATGGCCATGCAAGCCACTCAGTTCAAGAGCGTTTGGGAATGGGCAACAAATGCTGAGCAGCCAATGTGCCCACATCCCCATGAATGAATTAAAAAACAACTTAAACTGCCCGTGGGGGAGCTGATGGAGTGAGGGGCAGTTTTATATGCTGTCCAATATTAGACTGCATTGATGTCAGCAGAGGGTGATCCATCCAGCAAATTAGACTGACATTGCGGGTCTCCATTCCTGAGAAATGAAAAACCTCTTTGGCCTTTTACATACTCAAGTATTGGTCTCTTATCTGTGTGAGACCTGGTTTGGCTTAGTGACAGGAATTAATGGAAATAAGAATGGGGAAAGGTGTCAAATGGGGATGGCTGTTTTTACAGTATCACGCAAAGTCAAGATCCACCCAGGTTTTTGCCCAGACAGACGGGATGTTAGTCCCTTCTGCTGTCGACCATAAGGATTCTGAATCAGACCGCGGCTTCCACCTAGCTTCCAAAGAATACAAGGTCGTGGCATGAAATGGCTCACAATTGAACAAGGTCCACGGGACGGTGCCTGAGCACAAGAGAGGGTCTTCAGGGAAGGAGGCAAACCTAATAATTAGCTGGCTCAGCCACGGTGCACAGTGATTGATGGGAGGTTCTCACCGCAGTCGGATCTGCCGCACGTGTAGTTTAAACTGCCCCACACACAAAATATGTGCAAATCTGCATGGTCGGTAAGAGCTGAAACTGAAGAGAAATTGTTCCCTTTCTCACAGAAACTAAGTCCGGAGGAATCTGCTGCAAGGCGAGAAACATTGCGACTGCGATCTTTTGAACGGCGTGCAAGGCAGGAAGAAATGGCGAGGTTATTGAAAGCACAGGTAATGTGGGAGATGAGCTACCTTCACATTCCAGACTGCCACATTGCACCCCCTTTGGTTCGGATAACTCGTTCCCACTCAACATCCACAAGGTTAGCTCCGGGAACAAGATGGCGGCTTGAGGTTCGACATTCAAACTGATTGCACTGCACACGATCCCGTGTCAGATAAATCAGATGTCCCTCAGTTTGTGCCACCCTTGGCTTTGCGAAGGTTATTGTACCTGAATACACAGCACAGTATCATTAAACCAAGATTCAAGCTTAATCACTCGCCTTCAGCTCCCTTGCTCTGTTGACCCGAGTAACCTGTCTCAGTCACCACGAGCTGACGTCAGGTGCAGGATTGTGATTTGTTCTATGGACTAAGCTCTAGAATTTCCTCCCTAAACCTCCACTCTTACCTTTAAGACGCTCCTTAAAACCTATCCCTTTGAGTAATGTTTTAATGATATGCCATCTTGTTCTGTGTTTTTTTTTAAAAATTCATTCCCGTTTCCATTCCATAAATGCTGCTGCTGAAAATCACCAAGAAACCTGCTTGTGGGACAGGTTTTCTTGGTTTTCTCAGTAAATACTGGATCGTGCGTAATCTGAAGTCAGACACTATTGTTCACATGAAAGACTGGCTGGAATGTGTTCCCTCAGTCTAGCAGATGACCAATTTGTCAGATAACATCAGCTCCACATTAAATATTTTGATTTTAAAAAAGGGCTTAAAAGAACTGGATTTTCACTTTTCACCATTGCGTGACCAAAGTGATTTATAATGCATGAAGTTGTTTGAGCGGTGTAGTTCCTGATGTATGATGGGACATTTTAACAAAGTCAGTATTGAAAATAAATGTTCCGAGTGAGCTAATCCTCGGAATATGTTGTGCTTGAGTAGTTTCGTATCCTGTACAATTACCACACAATCTGATTAAACCTTACACATTTGTGAAATTTCACTTTCGGTCCACAGGCTCGAGTCTATTTAATTTGGAGTTGGCAGCAGATAGGAATCAGTTACCTGACCTACCCTACTCCACACGCCCATGCTTCCTGTACTGGAGTGTGATATCCCCCCAAACCTGGAGTGTGATATCACCCCCGAACCTGGAGTGTGATATCCCCCCAAACCTGGAGTGTGATATCCCCCCAAACCTGGAGTGTGATATCACCCCCAAACCTGGAGTGTGATATCACCCCCAAACCTGGAGTGTGATATCACCCCCAAACCTGGAGTGTGATATCACCCCCGAACCTGGAGTGTGAGATCCCCCCCCGAACCTGGAGTGTGAGATCCCCCCCCGAACCTGGAGTGTGAGATCCCCCCCGAACCTGGAGTGTGAGATCCCCCCCGAACCTGGAGTGTGAGATCCCCCCCGAACCTGGAGTGTGAGATCCCCCCCGAACCTGGAGTGTGAGGTCCCCCCCGAACCTGGAGTGTGAGATCCCCCCCGAACCTGGAGTGTGAGATCCCCCCCGAACCTGGAGTGTGAGATCCCCCCCGAACCTGGAGTGTGAGATCCCCCCCGAACCTGGAGTGTGAGATCCCCCCCGAACCTGGAGTGTGAGATCCCCCCCCGAACCTGGAGTGTGAGATCCCCCCCGAACCTGGAGTGTGAGATCCCCCCCGAACCTGGAGTGTGAGATCCCCCTCGAACCTGGAGTGTGAGATCCCCCCCGAACCTGGAGTGTGAGATCCCCCCCGAACCTGGAGTGTGAGATCCCCCCCGAACCTGGAGTGTGAGATCCCCCCCGAACCTGGAGTGTGAGATCCCCCCCGAACCTGGAGTGTGAGATCCCCCCCGAACCTGGAGTGTGAGATCCCCCCCGAACCTGGAGTGTGAGATCCCCCCCGAACCTGGAGTGTGAGATCCCCCCCGAACCTGGAGTGTGAGATCCCCCCCGAACCTGGAGTGTGAGATCCCCCCCGAACCTGGAGTGTGAGATCCCCCCCCGAACCTGGAGTGTGAGATCCCCCCCGAACCTGGAGTGTGAGATCCCCCCCCGAACCTGGAGTGTGAGATCCCCCCCGAACCTGGAGTGTGAGATCCCCCCCGAACCTGGAGTGTGAGATCCCCCCCGAACCTGGAGTGTGAGATCCCCCCCGAACCTGGAGTGTGAGATCCCCCCCCGAACCTGGAGTGTGAGATCCCCCCCCGAACCTGGAGTGTGAGATCCCCCCCCGAACCTGGAGTGTGAGATCCCCCCCCGAACCTGGGGTGTGAGATCCCCCCCCGAACCTGGAGTGTGAGATCCCCCCCCGAACCTGGAGTGTGAGATCCCCCCCGAACCTGGAGTGTGAGATCCCCCCCGAACCTGGAGTGTGTGATCCCCCCCGAACCTGGAGTGTGAGATCCCCCCCGAACCTGGAGTGTGAGATCCCCCCCGAACCTGGAGTGTGAGATCCCCCCCGAACCTGGAGTGTGAGATCCCCCCCGAACCTGGAGTGTGAGATCCCCCCCGAACCTGGAGTGTGAGATCCCCCCCGAACCTGGAGTGTGAGATCCCCCCCGAACCTGGAGTGTGAGATCCCCCCCGAACCTGGAGTGTGAGATCCCCCCCGAACCTGGAGTGTGAGATCCCCCCCGAACCTGGAGTGTGAGATCCCCCCCGAACCTGGAGTGTGAGATCCCCCCCGAACCTGGAGTGTGAGATCCCCCCCGAACCTGGAGTGTGGGATCCCCCCCGAACCTGGAGTGTGAGATCCCCCCCGAACCTGGAGTGTGAGATCCCCCCCGAACCTGGAGTGTGAGATCCCCCCCGAACCTGGAGTGTGAGATCCCCCCCGAACCTGGAGTGTGAGATCCCCCCCGAACCTGGAGTGTGAGATCCCCCCCGAACCTGGAGTGTGAGATCCCCCCCGAACCTGGAGTGTGAGATCCCCCCCGAACCTGGAGTGTGAGATCCCCCCCGAACCTGGAGTGTGAGATCCCCCCCGAACCTGGAGTGTGAGATCCCCCCCGAGCCTGGAGTGTGAGATCCCCCCCGAGCCTGGAGTGTGAGATCCCCCCCCGAACCTGGAGTGTGAGATCCCCCCCCGAACCTGGAGTGTGAGATCCCCCCCCGAACCTGGAGTGTGAGATCCCCCCCCGAACCTGGAGTGTGAGATCCCCCCCCGAACCTGGAGTGTGAGATCCCCCCCCGAACCTGGAGTGTGAGATCCCCCCCCATATCCGAATTCGATATATCCTACATTAGAGTGTGATATGCCCTATACTGAAGTGTAAATCCCCAGGGTGGAAAGCTCTCTACAGTGTCTCCCCTGGTTTTGAAGTGCAGCGTGAGGTATTGATAAGCTGCTAAATGGAACCGGACCTCAGCACATTCAGACGTGTGGGTGAAAGGGTAACGCCCATTTCCACCAATCGTGTCAACCATTGGGCATCAATGCTCCAAGCAAAGTGCCACTTGGGCATTTCACTGTTTGAAATAGTTACAGGCTGAGCGGGTGAATCGCCCCACAGAACGAAGTCAGTGGAGGGTCATAGATGGATTTAGGGATTGTGATTACAAACAAAATATGCTGGAAATTCTCAGCAGGTCAGGTAGCATCTGTGGAGAGAATAAGAGTTAATGTTCCACGACGTGATAACATTTCATCAGATGATGACTGTGGAAATGTCGAATAGTTGAGATGTTAAGATTGCTTCGTGATCTGAGAGGTTTATGTCATTAATCATAGAGATGGGGGAGAATTTCCGTGGCTCATTCCCTCATTTGATGAAATGAATAGGGTCGAACCCCAGATTGAGGGTGTTTGGAGGGAGGGAAATGCTCAAATTCTGCTTTTCGGGATTGTGATTTTAGTCTGTATCAGTCTGTCAGCCAGTCTTTCAATGCACCAACTGGATCCACATTCCTCCTGAGCCCAAAACCCTCTGCTCTCTTTAAATTAGCATTTGAACCCTTTTATCATGATCTCCTGGCAATCTCTCTCTCGCATTCTGTTCTCCTTCTGGGATTTTCTCCTGCGTCGAGCCTGTGTTTTCTCCTGTGTTGAGCCTGTGTTTTGTCCTGCGTCGGGCCTGTGTTTTGTCCCGCGTCAGGCCTGTGTTTTGTCCCGCGTCGGGCCTGTGTTTTGTCCTGCGTCGGGCCTGTGTTTTGTCCCGCGTCGGGCCTGTGTTTTGTCCCGCGTCGGGCCTGTGTTTTGTCCCGCGTCGGGCCTGCGTTTTCTCCCGCATCGGGCCTGCGTTTTCTCCTGCGTCGGGCCTGCGTTTTCGCCTGCGTTTTCTCCTGCGTCGGGTCTACATTTCCACCTACGTCGGGCCTGCCTTTTCCCCTGCGCGAGCGTGCGTTTTCACCTGCGATTTCTCCTGCGTTGCGCCTGCGTTTTCTCCTACGTCAGGCCTGCGTTTTCTCCTGCATCGGGCCTGCGTTTTCTCCAGTGTCGGGCCTGCATTTCCACGTGCGTAGGACCTGCGTTTTCACCTGCATCGGGCCTGCATTTTCACCTGTGTGGGCCTGCGTTTCCACCTGCGTCGGGCCTGCATTTCCTCCACCTGCGTCGGGCCTGCATTTCCTCCACCTGCGCCGGGCCTGCGTTTTCACCTGCGCCGGGCCTGCGTTTTCACCTGCGCCGGGCCTGCGTTTTCACCTGCGCCGGGCCTGCGTTTTCACCTGCGCCGGACCTGCGTTTTCACCTGTGTCGGGCCTGCGTTTTCACCTGCATCGAGCCTGCATCGGTCCTGCGTCGAGCGTGCATTTTCACCTGCGTTTTCTCCTGCATCAAGCCTGCGTTTTCTCTTGCGTCGAGCCTCTCGTTTGCTGCTGTGTCGAGCCTGCGTTTTCTCCTGCGTCGAGCCTGCGTTTTCTCCTGCGTCGAGCCTTCGTTTGCTGCTGCGTCAAGCCTGCGTTTTCTCCTGCGTTTTCTCCTGCGTCGAGCTTGCGCTTTCTCCTGTGTCGAGTTTGCGTTTTCTCCTGCGTCGAGCCTTCGTTTGCTGCTGCATCGAGCCTGTGTTTTCTCCTGCGTCGAGCCTGCGTTTTCTCCTGCGTCGAGCTTGCGCTTTCTCCTGTGTCGAGTTTGCGTTTTCTCCTGTGTTCAGTCTGTGTTTTCTCTCGGAATTATAGATGATTCAGAGACGGTTGGAAGAGATTGAACAGATGTTCCATGATTTGGAGCAGCGAGGCATTCACCTCGAGCAGGACATGCGCAATAATCAAGGTAAGAATCACAACATTTCCCACACAATCACATTTTATCAAGCTCTCTTTGTGGAAAGAGTGTGATAAAAGTTTCTCCTGATCGGAAGGTCATTCATGACACCACTCTCCACTCACCTTTGCCTCTTTCCATGCTTTTCTTTTGCAAAGCCCTATATGTCCACTTTCAACGGTGAATTAAAGCCCAGCAAATTTTTAAAAATTCACTCATGGGACATGGGCATCGCTGGCTAGCCTGCATCTATTGCCCATCCCGAGTTGCCTGAGGGCCTTTAAGAGTTAACCACATTGCTGCGGGTCTGGAGTCACATGTAGGCCAGACCAGGGAAGGACGGCAGATTTCCTTCCCTAAAGGACATTAGTGAACCAGATGGGTTTTTCCGACAATCGACAATGATTTCATGGTCAACAGTAGATTCTTAATTCCAGACATTTTTTATTGAGTTCAAATTCCACCATCTGCCGTGGTGGGATTCAAACCCAGGTCCCCAAAACATTAGCGAAGTTTCTGGATTAAAAGTCTAGTGATAATACCACTAGGCCATCGCCTCCCCGTTTACTGTGTGTTCAAAGCACTCTCTACAAAAACACAAAAATAAATAATGCAGAGAATGAAGAGAAAGCTGAGATGTCCTTTAAGGGATGGCCATCTATCTAAGCTGCCTCAGTCCCTCTCTCTGTAGCTGCTCTCTGATAATACTGATTGGAATATGTCACCCTGGACTGGCGCTGATTTAATGGGAGCTTGATTCAAGATCTGATATTGCAGCAGTCCCAGAGTGACCCAACCAAAGGCAAACACACCTCTAGGTTTTTCTTTCCTTTTCAAATTATTTATTTCTACATATGACGTCCCGTTCACCATAGAGATTCCCCCCCAGCCAACACACTCCTCTGAAGGTGATTGTTGAGATGTGTTAAGAGTGGCTCAGATTGACTCTCTCTCTGAATTTTTACCCTCTCTATGTCTTTCCATCTTATAGCTGGGATAGGGAGCGCAATAGTATGGGACAACCCAACCAGCGCCCTCTGCCATCTAAAAGGACAAGGGCTGCCCGTGCATGAGAACAATGCCACCTGCAAGTTCCTCTCCATGCCCCACACCATCCTATATCACCGTTCCTTCATTGTCGCTGGGTCAAAATCCTGGAATTCCTTCCCTAATAGCACGGTGGATGTACCTGCACCATATGAACTGCAGCGGTTCAAGAAGGCAGCTCACCACCACTGTTCACTTTGCTGTGCACTGCCCATTTAATACACTGCATGTCCTCTTTAAGTGGACACAGTAAGAAGTCTCACAACACCAGGTTAAAGTCCAACAGGTTTGTTTGGAATCACGAGCTTTTGGAGCGCTGCTGAGGACGGAGCAGCGCTCCGAAAGCTCGTGATTTCAAATAAACCTGTTGGACTTTAACCTGGTGTTGTGAGATTTCTTACTGTGTTTACCCCAGTCCAACGCCGGCATCTCCACATCATGGCCCTATAAGTGGCTGCATGGCTGTGAACGGGAGTATCTTAAAGGAAAGGCTACAATCTGTATCTTCTCTGATTACAGCAAGCCCGTGCACACACTGATACTCACCACCAGCTTCTCAAAGGCAGCTTGGGATGGGCAATAAGTACCGGGCTTGTCAGCAACACCCCCTATCCCAGGAATGAAAAAGAATGGTTGGGGTTTGGAGTTAATTGGCAGCATTGCGCCATTCAATGACCTGCTGTGGAAATGGGTGACTGACTTGTCTCTGATGCAGGGCAACTTTCCATCCAGCAGAGGGTTCCACTGGACCATGAACAATAGACTGCTCCATCCGATATACATCCCCGCAGCCTCTCTGTGTTCTGCGAACCCAGAAGAGTACACTCATCAGGACAGGAGGGGGGGAGGGAGGGGAGGAGGAGAATTGGTGAAACACTGTGATTCTTCTATAAACGTGCTCCTTTTATTGCCCATTGCTTAGGGTTGTCAACTCTGAAGATTTCATCTGACCTTTCACCCCCAACTGCCCCACCCGGTCGAACAGCTATTTTTATACATCTCCAATATGCTTATAACTAACACATCGACATGTTCAGCTAAAATTGCAAAAAGCGCACCATCTTTTGAAATGACATGAAGATTTTAGTGTCTGGGAGTCAAGCTCTAATTGCTGGAGACTTCAGGATAATACAGGAGGGGTAGAAAAGCAATGTGCCGTGGTCTCCTCTTGATTAAAGGTGTACTTGAGGAGGTTTTTTTCCTGATGTCAAGGAGCTAAGACAGTGTCACGTACAAAATGTATGGGTCACTGCATGAAACCAAATGTTGCACAAAAAATCACAGAAATGACGTGAGACTCTCACACTCTGCGAAACAGAGAGAGACCCATTCTCCCAAAACCTACAGAAACACAATGAGACCCATTCTCCCAAACCCTACAGAAACACAGTGAGACCCATTCTCCCAAACCCTACAGAAACACAGTGAAACCCATTCTCCCAAACCCTACAGAAACACAGTGAGACCCATTTCCCACACCCTACAGAAACAGTGAGACCCATTCTCCCAAAGCCTACAGAAACAGTGAGACCCATTCTCCCAAACCCTACAGAAACAGTGAGACCCATTCTCCCAAACCCTACAGAAGCAGAGTGAGACCCATTCTCCCAAACCCTACAGAAACACAGTGAGACCCATTCTCCCAAACCCTACAGAAACACAGTGAGACCCATTCTCCCAAACCCTACAGAAACAGTGAGACCCATTCTCCCAAACCCTACAGAAGCAGAGTGAGACCCATTCTCCCAAACCCTACAGAAACACAGTGAGACCCATTCTCCCAAACCCTACAGAAACACAGTGAGACCCATTCTCCCAAACCCTACAGAAACACAGTGAGATCCATTCTCCCAAACCCGACAGAAACACAGTGAGACCCATTCTCCCAAACCCTACAGAAACACAGTGAGACCCATTCTCCCAAACCCTACAGAAACACAGTGAGACACATTCTCCCAAACCCTACAGAAACACAGTGAGACCCATTCTCCCAAACCCTACAGAAACACAGTGAGACCCATTCTCCCAAACCCTACAGAAACACAGTGAGACCCATTCTCCCAAACCCTACAGAAACACAGTGAGACCCATTCTCCCAAACCCTACAGAAACAGTGAGACCCATTCTCCCAAACCCTACAGAAGCAGAGTGAGACCCATTCTCCCAAACCCTACAGAAACACAGTGAGACCCATTCTCCCAAACCCTACAGAAACACAGTGAGACCCATTCTCCCAAACCCTACAGAAACACAGTGAGACCCATTCTCCCAAACCCTACAGAAACACAGTGAGATCCATTCTCCCAAACCCGACAGAAACACAGTGAGACCCATTCTCCCAAACCCTACAGAAACACAGTGAGACCCATTCTCCCAAACCCTACAGAAACACAGTGAGACACATTCTCCCAAACCCTACAGAAACACAGTGAGACCCATTCTCCCAAACCCTACAGAAACACAGTGAGACCCATTCTCCCAAACCCTACAGAAACACAGTGAGACCCATTCTCCCAAACCCTACAGAAACACAGTGAGACCCATTCTCCCAAACCCTACAGAAACACAGTGAGATCCATTCTCCCAAACCCTACAGAAACACAGTGAGACCCATTCTCCCAAACCCTACAGAAACACAGTGAGACCCATTCTCCCAAACGCTACAGAAACACAGTGAGACCCATTCTCCCAAACCCTACAGAAACACAGTGAGACCCATTCTCCCAAACCCTACAGAAACACAGTGAGACCCATTCTCCCAAACCCTCTACAGAAACACAGTGAGACCCATTCTCCCAAACCCTACAGAAACAGTGAGACCCATTCTCCCACACTCTACAGAAACAGAGTGAGACCCATTCTCCCAAACCCTACAGAAACAGTGAGACCCATTCTCCCAAACCCTACAGAAACAGTGAGACCCATTCTCCCAAACCCTACAGAAACACAGTGAGACCCATTCTTCCAAACCCTACAGAAACAGTGATACCCATTCTCCCAAACCCTACAGAAACAGTGATACCCATTCTCCCAAACCCTACAGAAACACAGTGAGACCCATTCTCCCAAGCCCTACAGAAACACAGTGAGACCCATTCTCCCAAACCCTACAGAAACAGAGTGAGACCCATTCTCCCAAACCCTACAGAAACACAGTGAGACCCATTCTCCCAAAGCCTACAGAAACACAGTGAGACCCATTCACCCACCCTCTACAGAAACACAGTGAGACCCATGCTCCCACACTCGACAGAAACACAGTGAGACCCATTCTCCCAAACCCTACAGAAACACAGTGAGACCCATTCTCCCAAACCCTACAGAAACACAGTGAGACACATTCCCCCAAAATCTACAGAAACAGTGAGACCCATTCTCCCAAACCCTACAGAAGCAGAGTGAAACCCGTTCTCCCAAACCCTACAGAAACACAGTGAGACCCATTCTCCCAAACCCTACAGAAACACAGTGAGACCCATTCTCCCAAACCCTACAGAAACAGTGAGACCCATTCTCCCAAACCCTACAGAAGCAGAGTGAGACCCATTCTCCCAAACCCTACAGAAACACAGTGAGACCCATTCTCCCAAACCCTACAGAAACACAGTGAGACCCATTCTCCCAAACCCTACAGAAACAGTGAGACCCATTCTCCCAAACCCTCTACAGAAACAGTGAGACCCATTCTCCCAAACCCTACAGAAACACAGTGAGACCCATTCTCCCACACTCTACAGAAAGAGTGAGACCCATTCTCCCACACTCTACAGAAACACAGTGAGACCCATTCTCCCAAACCCTACAGAAACACAGTGAGACCCATTCTTCCAAGCCCTACAGAAACAGTGATACCCATTCTCCCAAACCCTACAGAAACAGTGAGACCCATTCTCCCACACTCTACAGAAACAGAGTGAGACCCATTCTCCCAAACCCTACAGAAACACAGTGAGACCCATTCTCCCAAACCCTACAGAAACAGTGAGACCCATTCTCCCACACTCTACAGAAACACAGTGAGACCCATTCTCCCAAACCCTACAGAAACACAGTGAGACCCATTCTCCCACACTCTACAGAAACAGTGATACCCATTCTCCCAAACCCTACAGAAACACAGTGAGACCCATTCTCCCAAACCCTACAGAAACACAGTGAGACCCATTCTCCCACACTCTACAGAAACAGAGAGACCCATTCTCCCAAACCCTACAGAAACAGTGAGACCCATTCTCCCACACTCGACAGAAACACAGTGAGACCCATTCTCCCAAACCCTACAGAAACACTGTGAGACCCATTCTCCCACACTCTACAGAAACAGAGTGAGACCCATTCTCCCAAACCCTACAGAAACAGAGTGAGACCCATTCTCCCAAACCCTACAGAAACAGTGCGACCCATTCTCCCAAACCCTACAGAAACACAGTGAGACCCATTCTCCCAAACCCTACAGAAACACAGTGAGACCCATTCTCCCAAACCCTACAGAAACAGTGAGACCCATTCTCCCAAACCCTACAGAAACAGAGTGAGACCCATTCTCCCAAACCCTACAGAAACACAGTGAGACCCATTCTCCCACACTCTACAGAAACACAGTGAGACCCATTCTCCCAAACCCTACAGAAACACAGTGAGACCCATTCTCCCAAACCCTACAGAAACACAGTGAGACCCATTCTCCCACACTCTACAGAAACAGAGAGACCCATTCTCCCAAACCCTACAGAAACAGAGTGAGACCCATTCTCCCAAACCCTACAGAAACACAGTGAGACCCATTCTCCCAAACCCTACAGAAACACAGTGAGACCCATTCTCCCAAACCCTACAGAAACACAGTGAGACCCATTCTCCCAAACCCTACAGAAACACAGTGAGACCCATTCTCCCACACTCTACAGAAACAGAGAGACCCATTCTCCCAAACCCTACAGAAACAGTGAGACCCATTCTCCCACACTCTACAGAAACACAGTGAGACCCATTCTCCCAAACCCTACAGAAACAGTGATACCCATTCTCCCAAACCCTACAGAAACACAGTGAGACCCATTCTCCCAAACCCTACAGAAACACAGTGAGACCCATTCTCCCAAACCCTACAGAAACACTGTGAGACCCATTCTCCCACACTCTACAGAAACAGAGTGAGACCCATTCTCCCAAACCCTACAGAAACAGAGTGAGACCCATTCTCCCAAACCCTACAGAAACAGTGCGACCCATTCTCCCAAACCCTACAGAAACAGAGTGAGACCCATTCTCCCAAACCCTACAGAAACACAGTGAGACCCATTCTCCCAAACCCTACAGAAACAGTGAGACCCATTCTCCCAAACCCTACAGAAACAGAGTGAGACCCATTCTCCCAAACCCTACAGAAACACAGTGAGACCCATTCTCCCACACTCTACAGAAACAGTGAGACCCATTCTCCCACACTCTACAGAAACACAGTGAGACCCATTCTCCCAAACCCTACAGAAACAGTGAGACCCATTCTCCCACACCCTACAGAAACAGAGTGAGACCCATTCTCCCAAACCCTACAGAAACACAGTGAGACCCATTCTCCCACTCTCTACAGAAACACAGTGAGACTCATTCTCCCAAACCCTGCAGAAACACAGTGAGACCCATTCTCCCAAACCCTACAGAAACACAGTGAGATCCATTCTCCCAAACCCTACAGAAACACAGTGAGACCCATTCTCCCAAACCCGACAGAAACACAGTGAGACCCATTCTCCCACTCTCTACAGAAACACAGTGAGACTCATTCTCCCAAACCCTACAGAAACACAGTGAGACCCATTCTCCCAAACCCTACAGAAACACAGTGAGATCCATTCTCCCAAACCCTACAGAAACACAGTGTGACCCATTCTCCCAAACCCTACAGAAACAGAGTGAGACCCATTCTCCCACACTCTACGGAAACAGAGAGACCCATTCTCCCAAACCCTACAGAAACAGTGAGACCCATTCTCCCACACTCTACAGAAACAGAGTGACACCCATTCTCCCAAACCCCACAGAAACAGTGAGACCCATTCTCCCAAACCCTACAGAAACAGTGACACCCATTCTCCCAAACCCTACAGAAACACAGTGAGACCGATTCTCCCACACTCTACAGAAACACAGTGAGACCCATTCTTCCAAACCCTACAGAAACAGTGAAACCCATTCTCCCAAACCCTACAGAAACAGAGTGAGACTCATTCTCCCACACTCTACAGAAATGGAATCAGATATTTGGATAGTCAAGGTCCCACATGGCAGGCTAGTCTGGAAGGTTCGCTCACATGGGATCCAGATAAAGCTAGCTAATTGGATTCAAAATTGGCTTGATGGTAGGAAGCAGAGTGTGATGGTCCAAGGCTGTTTCTCAGACTCGAGGGCTGTGACTAGTGGTGTTCCTCAGGGGTCAGTGTTGGGACCCTTTGTTATTCGCTGTTTATATAAATGATTTGGATGTGAATGTACAAGTCATGGTGCGTAAGTTTGCAGATGATACTAAATTAGGAGGTATCATTGATAGCGAAGAAGTTTTATCAAAAATTACAAGGGATCTTGATCAGTTGGGGAAGTGGGCCGTGGATTGGCAAATGGATTTCAATGCAGATAAATGTGCGGTGTTGCATTTTGCAAAGTCAAACCAGGATAGAACTTATACAGTGAATGGTAGGACCCTGGGGAGTGTTGAGGAACAGAGGGACCTAAGAGTACAAGTATATAGTGCATTGAGAGTGGCATCACAGGTTGACAGGGTGGTGAGGAAAGCGTTTAGCGCACTGGCCTTCATGAGTCAGGCCATTGACTATAGGAGTTGGCAATTGAGAGCCAACCGCATAAACGCAGTTGTATAAGCCATTGATGAGGCCACACTTGGAGTATTGTGTACAGTTTTGGCCACCCTGTTATAGGAAAGACATTGATGAACTGGAAAGAGAGCAAAGGAGATTTACGAGGATGTTGCCAGGATTAGTGGGCCTGAGTTATAGGGAGCGGTTGGCCAGGCTAGGGCTTTACTCCTTGGAACATAGGAGGATGAGGGGTGACCTTATTGGGGTGTATAAAATCATGAGGGGCAGAGATAGGATGAACACACATAGTCTTTTCCCCCGGGAAGGGGAATTGAAATCTAGGGAGCATAGGTTAAAAGTGAAAGGGGAAAGATTTCAATAGGGCCTGAGGGGAAACCTCTTCACACAGAGGGTGCTGCGTGTATGGAATGAGCTGCCAGAGAAAGTGGTTGAGGCGGGTACAATAGCAACATTTAAAAAGCATTTGGACAAATACATTGTTGGGAAAGGATTGGAGGGATGTGGGCTAAACATGGGCAATTGGGACATTCTCCCACACGCCACATATACAGTCTGCACTCGGGTTAAGAGGAGCTTCACGGGATACAGGGAATTGTGAGAAAGAGATGTCAAAATTGTTCATCCAAAAGCTAATAATGTTACTCGAGAAAGACGGATGTGTGCTCACAGGCAATCTGATACTCCCTGACAGCTTGCGGAGGCTGAGATCTATCAAGGGGTGGCATTGTTGGGTCTACCTGGTCCTAAACAGTCTTTTTGTAACAGGTGAGCAACAAGACTTGATGCAATCCTGGATCGCACTCGTGCAAGACAAGAACCAACTCCTGAGTGAAGAGTCAGAGTTGATGATACTGTGAGAACTATTCACTCCTGAATATATTCATTGTACTGTTTCTTAAAGGAATCTCTGCAACTTACACATAGCACAAGTAACCAGAGTTATCTTCACTATAATAAATAGAACAGGGAAACAGATCCTTTCAGCGTGGAATGTTCCAGAATAATAAACTGTCTTACAGTGATAATGTTACTGTGTCATTCACCCTGCAGGGGTGGGTCGATATGGGGGTTGGGTATGGTTGAAATGGGGGGGGGGGGGGGGTGAGGATGATAGATATGAGGGGGTGGGGATGGTGGATATGTGGAGGTGGGGATGGTGGATATGTGGAGGTGGGGATGGTGGATATGGGGGTGAGATGGTGTATACGGGAGGGATGGAATGGTGGATAGGAGGGAATGTGAATGCTGAATTGGGGAGTTGGATATGTGGGGGAGGGGACAGTGGATAGCAGGGAGTGAGGATGTTGATTGGGGGTGGGTATGGGGGGGTGGTGTTGACCTATATGTGGTTGGGGATGGTGTATGTGGGATGGTGGATATGGGGGTGGGGATTGTTTATATGGGGAGTGGGGATGGGGATATGGGGAAGAGGATCGTGGATATGGTGGATGGGAATGGTAGATGCTGGTGTTGGTGATTGTGGCAATGGGGGTGGGGATGATGGATATGGGGTGGTGTATATATGGGGGTTGGTGATGGTGGATGTTGGGGGGGTGGGGAGGGTGGACATTGGGTGGTGCGGATGATGGATATGGGGTAGGGATGGTGGGGATGGGGATGGTGGAGATGAGGGGGTGGGGACGGTGGGTTTGGGAGATGTATATAGGGATTGGTGGATATGGGGTGGATATGAGGGTTGGTGATTGTTGATAGGGAGGGATAGTCTACAGGATGCTTCTATTTTCTAAAGCTGAGGAGGAAAAAGAGAAACATTCAAGGAAAGAAGGATCTTTGTAGTTTTAATAGAGAGTTTGTACATGAGACGGAGAGGTGGTATGGAGGCTGTCAGTGGGGTAGTTTCTGTAAACTGTGTATAACTGTGGAAGGCCCATTGGTCACAAAGAAGACTGAACATATTTTATGTTTTACTACTCAGTGGCCGTGAGCTGGAATTAGAGGACCAGAAAAGCAGACTGGAACAGGAACTAAGGCGGTACATGGAGATGGATGGTAGGTGACATTCCTCTACATATCTCTCCTTATTTTCCACAGTTCCATACTCCTTCTCCATTCACCTCCTCACCAGCCTTCCCTTCCCAGGCCCTCCTCTATTGGTTTACCTGCACTGGACATTGAGAACATTTCCATTGAAAATGTCCCCTGTTGTAGAGCAATGGGAGCACCAGGTGGCAGTGTTGAGGGAAACTTTTAAAAACAATTCCCCAATTTCCTATTGCTTTGCAAAAATATATTTTATTCATAAAATATCTGAAAGAACATTACAAACTTTTCAAAATGGCTATCACAGGAAGTGTAGAATATCCAGTCATTCTACATTAATCAGGTTGCACTCTGAGGTGTTTCACTGCGCTTGTGATATATGTAATATTCACTGTGTACATCCAATGTGAATTATACAGTCCGAGGGGGTTCTATATATTTCCACTCCCCTCAGTTCACTATAGCTAGTGGGCTTTAGACTTCACCTTCCCCCACTGCGCCTCTGCAGCAGCTGCCCCAAGCTTTAGTGCGTCCCTCAGCACATAGTCCTGGGCTTTGGAATGTGCCAGTCTGCAACAACTCTGCACCGGAGGATCAACAGGTTTCGGGTGGACCAAAGAGGGTCTTTCACCGAGTTGGTGAACCTCCAGCAGCAGTTGATGTTTGTCTCGGTGTGCGTCCCTGGGAACAGCCCGTAGAGCGCAGAGGCCCGCGTCACAGAGCACCTTGTAATGAACCTCAACAAATACCACCATATCTCCCTCCAGACCTGCTTTGCAAAGGCACATTCCACAAGGAGGTGGAGAGCGGTCTCTCCCCCACCACAGTCACCTCGGGCAACATGCAGATGGGGTGAGTCTCTGGGTCTGTAGGAAGGATCTGACGGGGAGGGCCATTCTCACCACCACGCTAGGTCTTGGTGCTTGTTTGGAGGTTCTGGTGATGAGGCGTTCTGCCGATGACTCTGACAGTCTGATCAAGGAGCTGTCCAACAGGATCCACCACCTCCTTTTCCCGCAGGGTCTCTAGGATGTTACGTCCAGAGCACTGCCTGATGGACTTGTGGACAAATGTGTTTCTCTGCATAAACCTTTCCACAAGGGGCAGGTGGTATGGCACGATCCGACTACTTGGAGCATTCCGCAACAGCGTGGCCAGACCCATCCTTCGCAACACTGGGGACAGGTAGAACCTCAGTATGTAGTGACACTTGGTGTTTGCGTACTGAGGATCTATGCACTGTTTGGTGCAGCTACACACAAAGGTGGCCATCAGGATTAGAGCGATCTTGGGCACGTTTTTTTCCCCCTTTCCGGCCCTTCAAACGCGGTCCATTTTTGATCCCAAGATGAAGAGGAAAATGGCTCGGGTGATTGCCAAAGCGCAGGAGTGAGGAATGGGCCAGACCTGCACCAGGTACAGCAGCACCAAGGGTGCCTCACACCTGATGACTAGGTTCTTACCTGCAAGGGGGAGGGAGCATTGCTCCCACATACCTAAGGGCGGAATTTAAACGGCACGTCCGCCCAGGTTCGCACGATCCTGTCCGAGGCCAAAGGAGAATGCCGTTCTCCGAGCCTCGGCTGCCCCCGGAATCGGGGCGAGCGTGCTGGTAAAATTCCGGCCCCAGTTTTTGATTCATTTTATATTACTCATTCCTTCCAGTTTCTAATGCACGTCCTGGTCGCTCTGAACCATATCCCCAACCACCTCCAGGCCATCTGACCTGACGGTAAAGGGGACAAAGGGTTTGGTCAGTTCAGTTGCCAAAGAACATGGACTCGCTCTTGCTGTGAGTTACCTTGGCACCCAAGACCAGTTCAAACTGAGATCAGTCTGTGCACCAACAGTGGATCCAAGCAGAGATCATCCTCTCGTCAAGCTGTTACCCCACTTGCTGAGTTTGGATAGCGAGTGCTCGATCCTGTCCTCACTCAGCATTCACACAAAGCACGTACAGAAAGCTGACTGCGTAGACATGTGAAGCATGAATGTCAACAACTAGGGTCTAAAAATTACAATAAATTTACAGCACAGAAACAGGTTATTCAGCCCAAAAGGCCCATGCCAGCGATCCTAGCGAGCCTTTTTAACATGGGTGGCAATGGAGTAGCGGTAATGTCGCTGGACTGGTAACATTCGAGACACGGTTTCAGATCCCACCACGGTAGCTGCTTAATAAATATGGAAAATAAATCTGTCTTAGTAATGGTGACTATGACAACTATCATCGATTGTTGTAAAAACCCATCTGGTTCACTAATGCCCCTTAAGGAAATCTGCCATCCCGTCATTGTGACTCCAGTATGGTTAACTCGTAACTGCCCTCTGGAAAGGTCTATTAAGCATGGACAATTAGGATGAGCAACCAATGCTGGCTTTGCCACTGACACCCACATTTCACAAAAGAATAAATTAAATCAATCGGGATTTGTGTGAGGATTGCTGAGAGATCTGTCTTGGAGTCCACACACTATCCTCTATCTGAGGGTATGAGTCAGCCTGTGCGAAGGCCAGGAGCTTTCTCAAGCCACCAGCTCAGAATACGAGGGCAGAATGGGAGATCTGATTTTCGTTTCCATCCACTGCCTCACCTTCCTACACCACATCCTCCCCAGAACAGCACGGTGAAGATTGCTGTGTGTGTGGGACTGAGAATGACAAACCATTCTGTGACAAAAAAGCCTGCCGCTGCCTTCAGCGTTGTTTGCTTACTTGTGAATGATGCTGAGATAAGAGAATGTTTGTTAAATGCTGCTGGGTGTGGGGGGAATCCATGGGGAGCAGCAGATGGAGTCACTGCTAAGATTGCAGCTACACACAAACACATTGCTCACCCATATCCCTCCCTGGGAGTTCACCTCTACAGGCCAGACCAGAGATATTGATAGATCTGAATACTAAAATATTATTATGATTGTGATACAATCCAGTGGATCTCTGAATGATCAGATATGGGTACACACATCTTTCAATCAGTGAGTTCCCGAGCTCCGTTTTACACAATAAGGTAAAGTCGCCATAGTCCAGGTCACCATAGGCTTTGAGGGGGGAGAGGTGACTGGTGCCGATTTAACCTGAGGGTCACCACATCTCAGGCGGGATAGAGAAGGTGGGACCTTCCTGAATAACCTCAACTGTTACAGGAATTGAACCCACACTGTTGCATCACTCTGTATCACGAACCAGCCGTCCAGCCAACTGAGCTAAACTGACCCCCATAAACAATAAGGAATTGATGTGTAAAGGCTGGCTGCTTCCCCATGAGGAGGAGAAAGGAAACCCAGTCACCCTACAATAGTCAGTAACATGGGAAGAGCCCCTAAACTGTCTTCCTCTGACATACAGGGATACTGTTTGACACAGACAATCTACATTCAAACCACGTCGACATCTGAAGGACATTGGCAATTAATGACCAGTCTATAAACACGTTTGTGGGCAACTGTTGTGTGAAGGCAGACTGGGGCAATAGAAAAGAAGCTGTCTATAAATACATTTTCAGGTGCCCCGTCCATGGCAGGAATCACAGTGGGAGGGATGGATAATTTGATGGGCCTGTTGACTTCAGGCGGGATTTTCCAGGACAGGAAAGTCCCGCCCAAAGTCTTATTTCTTACATCTTCTGACATGCTGACCATTGCCTCTCCGCCCAACAGAATCAAGGAAGACACAGAAGGAGCTTCATGAGGAGGAGAGGATTTTCAAGGAAATGATTGAGGTGGTCAAGATGAGGGACAAACTGGTCACATTCCTGGAGCAGCAGAGACTCGAGGAACAGGAACAACGTGTGGTCGTGGTGCCAGGGGCAGCAGCCAGAGACCTCACCCCGGCCGCCACCATCTCCTGGGTATGAAGGTAGCTTGTTAATCTCAAGTGGCCCTAGATTATTCCGCTTGGAGAGGTAGTCCAGCGGAAAAGCCTTACCTGGGCTTTACCTTTGAATCTCCATGGAGAACACCTCAGCTTCTATATTTACTGAAGTGAATTCTGGAATATTTCCCAGTAATTTGTAATTTAGCAATCAGGCCTTATCACTGAGGCCTCTTGGAGTATTGAGCAAGTGAGGACATTTTGTTGCTCAGCCTGGGACCCTTGGCCTGTCTCCCTCGCCCACACCGTTCATTGTTTGCAGTACGTTGGGGGATCAGAACCCAGGCCGAAGGAGGTAAACCTGCGGCTTTACCTCAGACATTTTTCTGCCTTAAATAAGTTGCAAATAGATTTTGGTTTTCACCAGAAATCCTCAAAATGGTTTGTTCTCAAACATTCCATTCAAGGTTTTCTCCTCGTTTGAAATGCTCTGCTTTATCTGACTGGCATCAAGTTGTCGATATGAAAGGGAGCGACAATGCTTTACCCCAGAGCTGGCACTGCATGAGGGCGCAGTACCCAGGAATCTGCTCATACAAATGAGTAACACAGCCTTTGCCACTAGCACAGCTCAGACTGCACTGGGTTATTGGAACTGTTCCCAGCAATACACTCTCACAAATTTCTGCTCATCATGTATATTCCCTGTTTAATCAAGCGCCATTGTAAAAAAAAAATCTCATCGGTTGGGTTCTACATCAACCGTGCATTGAGAATAATGTATGTTTTGTTAATTTTGTGCATTGTAAGTGCTGAATAAAAAGGAATTTCCAAGTCTCTGGTCTGAAAAGTGTTTTGATTTTAATGTTATGCAACCTAACCCGTCATGTGACCTTCAGTCAGCTTCAGCAGAATAACTGAGGTTTGAAGAGTCATTCTGCTATTCTAGTGACTATTCCGTTCCCCCCAGTGATCACCATTGGCACCTCTCTTCATTTGGTGGGAGTGCATCCATTCAGCACGATGCCACCAGAATTAGAAGACACTAACATTGTAAAAGGCAGCACTTCACAGCGCCAGGGACCTGGGTTCAATTCCAGCCTTGGGTGACTGTGTGGAGTTTGCACACTCTCCCCGTGTCTGCGTGGGTTTCCTCCAGATGCTCCAGTTTCCTTCCATAGTCCGAAGATGTGCCGGTTAGGTGGATTGGGCATGCTAAATTGTCCCTTAGTATCCAAAAATGTGTAGGTAGGGGGAATTAGCCATGCTAAATTGTCCCTTAGTGTTCAAAGGTGTGTAAGTTAGGTGGATTGTCCATGCTAAATTGTCCTTTAGTGTCCAAAGATGTGTAGGTTAGGGGGATGAGACATGGGAAATGTGCAGGGTAATGGGGAAACGGCGGGGGTGGAGGGGGTAAGATACTGTTTCCAAGAGTAGTGCAGACTTGATGGGCCAAATGGCCTCCTTCTGCACTGTAGGGATTCTAAAGGAGTTTTAGCCAAAAGGTCACACTTTACCCAATTGCTCCAACACAATCATCGCATGCAGCATTTGAACCACTTGCAGCAGGGACGAGTTGCTGCTATAGTCGATGCTATCACTAAGTGCGGAAAGACAAGAGCAGTTACAATTACTGCCAGTTAAAATGTCTATGTTTATAATGGACAGCGTGATAACCATTTGCTCAACAATTTCAAAAGTTGCTGCTTCTGGTATCTTAAGCCTTCAGTTTATTTGGAGTTGAAGCAGCTATGTTTAGTTCTCACCTTGTGCAGGCAAACTGAATGCCAAAATACCATCCCATCTTGCAGCAGCAACATGGATGTAAATCTTCTCTTGCTAATTTGTATAGCCCTCTGCGACATATTAGCTGGCATTATTAGCACATTGTGGGATCAGCTTGGAATGCACTGCTCCTTTCATTAATGTCATCTGTTAACAAACACTGCACAGAGGCTTTCATGTTGAAGTAGAAAGCAATGGCAACTACTCAATGATTGTGTTAAGGCATCCAAAACAAGAATTACACTGAATGCTTGCCAGGAATAGCAGAGGAAATTAAACCCAGTCTGAGTAACGCGATGCACGTCTGGCTTTTACAAGAGTATACGTTGGGAATGGTACAGCAGGATGATATCCGAGCGTTCTGTAAAATACATTCATCAAGGCGCCGTTATATAGGGCTGCTGAGAAATAATGTTTTTGCATTTTTTTAATTAGCTTATCGGCTGTGATTTATTTGCATCAATAACTCAAAAGCTAAATGACAAACTTCATGCTAAAAATGCACAACGGGTGGACTAGCATCGGAAACAGCAAGTTTTTAGATGGGACTCTCTCTGGGTTAGATGCTGACGGATATGCTGTAGATTTCTAATGCTCAATATTTCTTACCATCGAGGTTCGTCAGTTTGACATCTGAAAATGCCAGCTGGAGCCCAGATTTAGTGATCTTTAAATCTGTAATAAGCTCCTTGTAAGTTGACCGGAGCCAAATGATTCCCTTTTATGTGGAATTAAAGTTAGAGTGAGGAGGGGCTTTAAAGCAAATACTTTGGGTGGGTAGAATTTTTCCCAAACTTGCACAGAGTGTTGGATTAGGTGAGAAAAGCTGCGTGCAACTTGACAGTCTCACAGACGCCTTTCCCTCACCTGGAACAGAGAAGACTGAGGGATGACCTGATTGAGGTGTTCAAGATTATGAGGGGCATGGACAGGATGGTTCCCCTTAGTTGAAGGGTCAGTTACGAGGAGACAGAAGTTAAAAGTGAGGGGTGGGAAGTTTGGGGAGATTTGAAGAAAAACCTTTTTACTCAGAGGGTGGTGACGGTCTGGAATGCGCTGCCTGGGAGGGTGGTGGAGGCAGGATGCCTCACATCCTTTAAAAAGTACCTGGATGAGTACTTGGCATGCCATAACATTCAAGGCTGTGGGCCAAGTGCTGGCGAGTGGGACTCAGTGGGAAGGTCAGGGCCTTTCATACATTGGTGTAGACTCAATGGGCCGAAGTGCCTCTTCTGCACTGTAGTCTTCTGTGACTCTGCAATTTCAGAGGCTGACGAGGATCACACAGCCAGCTGGAGGGGCGGGGCCTAAACACACCAGCAACACGGGGATTCCAAGAATGAGGTGCCATTTTTAAAGGGCACCTACGGAGATCAGACCCCCCCCCTTCCTCCAACTACAACACCAACAATGGGGTTCGCTCACCGCGCCCCCCCCCAGCCCTCTGCTGTCCTCTGGATTCTTCCCTCTCCCCCACCCATCACACAAAAGGGGAACCCCAGGGTTACCGCCCCCCCCCCGTCAGAGTCCCCTTGGCACTGCCCCTTCAATTGGCACTGGCCACATGGCAAGAGTCAATGCCAGGATGCCAGGTGGCAATGCTCAGCCTTCTTCCTCAATCCCCGGGGCCTCCTGACACCTCCACGTCCTGGGCATGGTCTTCACAATTAGTTTTTTGCTTGATTCACACCAGAGTGACGTCAGATTGCCCAGCGAGAGGAAGCATCGTGTGCAGATGCTTCAGCATCAAGCCCTTGAATGATATTAAATGTATTGAAATGAATGGAAATCAGGTTCACTCCCACACTGGGCATGAGCCTAATCACATCACCAGCAGTGGCACGGGGGAAGATCTCAAACTACAATTTCGCTGACGCAAATCCCATTTTAGCCCTCTCGCAAGATTCAGTGCTCTTGGTGGGATTTGCATTCATGGCGAATAAGGTCACTAGATTGCAGCCCTTGAATCAGGGAACTTGCTGGCGGGGTTGGGTTGTGGTGGGGGGGGGGGGGGGGGGAAGCAGGGCTGCAGTGATAGGCAAGGTTCTGTCAACTGAACCAAGAATAAGGACACAATTGGTGTCAACACCCGAGGAGAAAGGAGGGGGATAAGCAAATAAAATTATCCCTCCTGATTATTGTCCAGTTGCTGGAAGTGCCGGTGTGGATGGGGAGTGGAGTGAAATAGGAATGCCGTCATAGCAAGTCTCATCAATGAATGATGGCCATATAGGCAAGGTGTTAATGTTTCTGGGAAAGGTAGGGTGCGGATAACATTTGAAAGGAAGAGAAGTCAGTGTGTAGGTAAGACTCCTGTTTATTAGTTTGCCAATTTACTTCAGCACCATGGTACAGTAAGACATTCAAGTGGGGCAGTGAAGTGGAACCTAGTTGGAGTAGGGGATAATATCGTTAGGGTGGTAGACATTGTTTCCTGCAGATGAGAGCACGAACCCCAAAGGATGTGTTGCCTGCCCAGTGTCAGGTTAAGGGCATCTCCTTGAGGCTGGACAGGAAGGTAGAGTGGGAGGGGAAGGATCCAGTGATTGAGGTCCACATGGGTAAGATTTGAAAAGAGGTTCTGCTGAGGGAGTATGAGGAGCTTGGGGCTAAGTCAGAAGCCAGTGTTTTAATATCACTGACTCATTGTGATACAGACGAGACATGTAATGTTGACAAATCAGATACACAACTAACAACTTTTGGTTGCAAGCATCCAGTTGAATTTATCCACAGAAATCAAACTCTAATTTGCCATTGTACAGCCTGGGATATAGAAAAGAGAAAGACAAGTTTTATCATGTTCTTGCAAGCTGCACAACCATTTATTACAGCAAATAAGTTCACAATAAAATCAGCTGTAACAAATGGATCAGAAAGAGCTGATAGAATGGGTTTTTCTTTTTAAGTCTTCCTGAGACTAATCATCTAAGAATTAGGCCCCGACACATAATGCAAATGAGATGGGTTCTCGATTTCAGGTTGCTGTACAGCACACAGGAACCTACCTCTGCAGTCACTGTTAAATTAAAAGTGTTCCAGCACAAACTGGGTTTTCTAACACAATGCACCTATTACTAAATAGAATGGAGGGTTCTTTTAGGATGGAGCTGTCTGGTGTACACTCACACATATAGATATACACAAACCAATACTAGTTATTTCCAATCTAAACCAATGATTTGTCCCCCCTCCCCCTTCTGAGTATTGTCTATCAGTGTGGAGGAGTAGGTTAGGCATCAGGTTGGTTCAAAGTTAGCCCAGCCTGATGGAATGAAGGCCTCTTGTGTTGGCTGAAAGGGTCGCACTTGAGAACTTTCTGACCAGTCTCATCCGGCTCCGAATGAGTATAGCATCATTGTTTAAAAGGGTACCCAATTTATCAAGAAATTGGCAATTTTGCAATCAGAGATGGCTAATATATCATAGAATCCCTACAATGCAGAAGGAGGCCATTCAGGCCAATTGAATCTGCACCAACTCTCCAAAAGAGCATCTTACCCAGGTCCTATCCCCATAGCCCACTAATCCATCTAACCTACACATCCTGGGACACTAAGGGGCAATTCAACATGGCCTATCCACTTAACCAGCACATCTTCGGAGTGTGGGAGAAAACCCGCCCAAGCAAGGGGAGAAGGTGCAAGCTCCACACAGTCACCCAAGGCTAGAATCAAACCCGAGTCTCTGGCGCTGTGAAGTAGCAGTGCTAACCACTGTGCCACTCTAGTACGGGGAATGACAATGACTCATTTTTGGAGGAGGGAATATATTTCTGAGATTTGGGCATGTCATTGGGAAAGGGAAGAACCTCTCACCACATAAAGTGGTCCTATGCCTAGGTGTGCTTGAGGCAGCTACCAAGTACCCAACAACGATGATAGACACTCTCCCCACCTATCTCCTTGATCAGAATAGAAACCCCATCTTCAAACAGATATTTAAGGAGTGTTGAATCATACTCTTGGGAGCCAAGACTCACGTGGCTGTGCAGGAATGCCTTATTGAGAGCTGCAGCATTCTCCTGTGTGATGGGTTGGGTCTGAGAGAAGAAACGGGCCAGTAGTTAAGGAATATGTGTGGAACCACAACTACAATGATGCCCAGTGTCTGGTTGTTTATGGCCAAGAGCAGTGGGGAAACCACAACATTTCAAGAGTTAGGCACTGGATTGGATTGTTATATACCATTGTTCCACATTCTACGGATAGGTCAGCAGTTTGGGACTGAGCACACAGCTCTGCAATTCCATAACCACCCCATCCTGAGGTTCGGGTCGAAGCATGTTTGCCCACAACCAGGTAGTCCCACTACATTCTTGTTCTCAGGTGTTTCACCGAGGCCTATCTGAGACTGCAATACTGAGGCAAACATTTCCACTCAGAGAAGGTCACGTGACAGAAACCATAGCCGCTCAATTTACTGATCAGCTTCTAGTTACTGAACACAATCTCTCCAGCGCTTGAATTATGAGGAACAGGATCCAACCAAAAGATTTGCTCACATTTTTCAACAAGTGCTTCCTTCACCATCCATAATTTTATACATTGAATAAAAAACATACACACACATGAGGAAAATAACATTTCTTCAAGGCATTGTTTCAAGCAACCCATCAGTGCAGGCTGGTTACATGATCCAATATAAAGTCTTATCATCTTCAACTGCATCAAAAACTCCCACCCAGAGCATGGGCAGGGCTCACATTATATTAACAATATATCTTTCATTAAAGGTCATGGATGTTTTATTCATTGTAAATAGGCAATTCAAACTCTTATTCGCTGATTAACTCAATAGGCACTTTCCGTCTCGATACAGTTACGTTAGCGGCATTGAGAGAGAGAAGCCAGGCCTAAAGTTTTAATGTAACCGGTAGAGCTGGATGGTGCATTCAGTTGTCAAACCTTCAGAAGTGTCCAAGAATTAAAGATTAAACTCCTGTCAGAAACTCAGGAAAAAAACCATCGATTGTATTTATTCTCATATTTTCAAAAACATTACTACCATTAATCACTTCATAAAATTATTGGAGATGGGTAAAAGGCTGCTTAACTGACTGTAGGCAATTCTCCAATGGGGTACTGACAACTTATTCTTTCATGGGAAGTGGGCATCGCTGGCAAGACCAGCATTTATTGCCCATCCCCAATTGCCCCTGAACTGAGGGGCCATTTCAGAGGGCAGTCTAGAGTCAACCACATTGCTGTGGCTCTGGAATCACATGTAGGCCAGACCAGGTAGGGACGGCAGACTTCCCTCCCTAAAGGACATTAATGAATCAGATGTTTTTTTTACAACAATTGAGCGTAGTTGTCACGGTTATTACTGAGACTAACTTTATAATTCCAGATTTTTAATAATTAAATTTCAATTCCCCCAGATGCCATGGTGGGATCTGAACCCCTGTCCCCAGAGCATTAGCTGGGGTCTTGGAATTACTAGTCCAGTGACATTACCAGCAAGCCACTGTCTCCCCCAATCCCATTCTATAGACTTTGGGGAGGGAGTGTGCAGTGAGGATGGGCATGGAGGAAAAACAACAATTGGGGATAGACAGCTAGAGGCAGGAAATCATACCATAAAATCTCCAAGAATCAATCAAAGCAGAATGGCTAACTCTCGCTGGTCTGTGCAAGCATGGGAAGAGCTCATTGCCTCCAAAGGTGTAAGTGCAGAATTAGAAAACAAAGATACGGAACCAGAAAGGTTCAAGCAAGACTTGGGACATGAAGTATATTTTTTTCTATCCCAAAGTAGATGACATCTCGAATAGGCTCGAAACAAAAGCAGTTATCTCCCAATGCATTTAAAAACGATGTATAAACATCTATTTAAGAATGGAATTGAAGGTTATTTCGGAAAGAATTAAATCTCAGAAACACTCAAATGAACGCAAAGGCGGGAATTTTACCATCCCGCCCACCACGGGAATCGGAGCAGGCGAGGGGCGGACTGTGGAAAGGTCCGTTAATCTCGGGTGGGGTTTTACAGTTTCGGGATGAGCAAGGCTGGAAACTCCCGCCCAAATAGTCCCAGTTCTGGTGAGGTCAGGTTTTTGAGAGATTTAACTGTTAGGAGAGCAATATTAGAAAGATCTCCTGTCAATTCCCTTCAATTACTTTTCTGGGTCAGCTATTCTTTTTGAATATTTATTTGTTGTCCTTCACTAATCCCTGGAGGTTAAATGTCCCATAGGGACAGTCCAAAATAGTGTCAAATTTTACAAAGAAAACAGGATCTCTTTGTCCTTATATGCACTTAAAACCATTTCCGAAATTGAACTAAGACTCTGAGGTTGGTAGACATAATGGGGTGGGGACCAGGAACACTGTTTTGACCCAGAGAGAACACTACTGGATAAAACCCCTTTGCACTGCAAGAAAATAAACTCTCATGAATAAAATCATGTTCTTCTCTCATTCCCAGTTCTGGGATAAGTGCTGTCACCTAAAGCCTCCTGACAATCAGCTCAAAATCTGCAAGTCAAGTTTGGCTCTGAAGGCTTCACTGAGCCGGCGTAGCTTTGGTTGCGATGTTCACCTGGACATTCCTTCGCTAACAGCTCTCAGGTAACGCAGGTAAGATCGGCATTTATTGCCCACTGCTGGGTGTCTTGAAACGTTGGGGATGGACTTTCCTGCTGAAATGCCCGTGTCCGTACCTCCTTGTAACACTTGATACAACTGAGTGACTCACTGGGTTATTTTACAGGAATGTAAAAACTCAACCGCTAAGAGATCGGAGTCACATGCAGACCAGGCCAGGAAAGGAAAGCAGCTTTCCTTCCCTAAGGAACATTAGTGAGCCAGTTGTGTTTTTATGACAATCCAACAACTTTCAGGTCACTTTTACTGTTGTTTTATAAATATATTCAACTTCTCAAACTGTCACGGGGGGAGGGTTGGGAACGGAACTCGTTCTCCCGATTGCAAGTCCAGTGACATAACCACTACACTCCTTCATCAGAAACTTCCTCAGTTCCTGACTCAGGATTATTTCAGGGAGAAATGGGTTGGTGAAGGAGCCGAGATGGGGGGGAGGGATAGATTTCCACCACCAGATCAGACCTCCCTGTTATAAACTGGGCCTCTTCACAAACCAGAGCTAAGATACAGGGGATTTCTGTGCAAATTCACTGTCTTCACATTCTTAAATAAAGGTTAATCAGATAAGGTGGAATAAAAACGGAGTGGAGATGGAGGGGGGTGGGGGGGAAAGAAGGGGGGGGGGGGGGGGGAGAGAAGGGGGGGGGGGTTTACTGTGCACTGGAAGCGCACTTCATCAGGCTTCCATTGAGTGAAACAATTAAATTGTATCAAATCCTAGCTTCTGTTCCCTCTGGACCTGTACAGCCATCTGGAATGTATTTGACAAATGAAGTCACATAATTAACATGCAGGATTGAGATCACACAATATCATTGAGATCTGCATTCGCTATAGATTGTGCAGGGGAGGTCTGATTACAACCTCCAGCTCCAATTTAATCTGGTCTGAAACATGTCCACTGACTTCCGCTAACGACTCAGTCGCTCCTGCAAAGCCTGGATGGCGTTCCTCATTTGGTCCTCTGTGCCTTGCAACATCTTCACCTCAATGGTATGGAATACATAGAGAATACCGGCGAGCAGGACCACAGCAAAGGCCACCATCCCCAGGATATAGAAGGATACCTTGGGGAACGAGTTCTCTGCCATGGTGGTGACAAGTGGTATGATGGCTATGACTATCTCCAGGAGCAGTAGGATGAAGCCCAGGATTGCCATCCTGCCAGAGGAGTAGCGCACCTTCTCCGCCCCGTGAATGCCGATTTTCAGCTCCGCCCGAGCCTCGTTTAGAATGTCCACAAGCTGCGGGTCAGTATCTGCAACAAAATCAGGCACTTAGTACAGCATCAACAGGGCTAAAGAGGTTCCAACCACCCATCATAGAATCGTTGCAGCACAGGAGGCCTGTCCCGTGTGCGCCAACTCTTCGAAGGAGCAAGTTACCTAGTGACACTCCCCTGCCTTCTCCCTGTAGCCCTGCATAGTCTTCCCTTACAGTTAACAATCCAATTCCCTCTTGAATGCCTCTGTTGAACCTGCATCCGCCGCACTCCAGTGTATTCAGATCCTAACCGCTTGCTATATGAAAATGTTTCTCCTCGTGTCACCCTTGCTTCTTTTGCCAATGACTTTAAATCTGTGCCTTCTGGTTCTCGATTCTCCCACCAATGGCAGGACCAGAAAGATCCCGCTAGCGTGAAGAGCTGGAAGATTGCACCCAGCATTTCCAATATCAATTCCCCTTATTAATTTTAAACTCTTCAAGTGACTGAATTACCTCCACTTTCAGCGTGACCCGAGCAACAGATGCAAAGTATTCATTCAATATCTCAGCAAGTTTCTATCTCCAAGCATAAATCCCCTATTTGGTCCCTAAATGACCCCATTCATCCTTTACCACCTTTTTACTATTTAGACATCTACATGAGCTCCCAGTCTCTTTTCATACTCTCTCTTTGCTTCTATTATTTGTTTCTTCTCTTCCTCTCTGGACCTTTTACATTCAGCCTGGTTCTTGGTTGTATTGTCCACCTGACATCTGTCATCAGCACAATTTTTTTTCTTCTTCATTTCAATCTCTATGTCATCCAAGGAGCTCTGGATTACTTTGCTGTCCCTTTAACTGTTCCCAATCTCTCTCTTCTCCGGAGGCAGCCCATTGTTTGGATACCATCGTTCCTGCCAACCTTTGATTCCAGTTGAACTGGACCAGATCCTTTCTCAACCCACTGAAGGTGGCTTTCCCCGAGTTAATTATCCTTACTCTGGATTGCACCTTGTCCTCACCTATGGAACAATGATCACTGTCCTCTAAGTATTCCCTTACTGACACTTTATCCACGTGTCCCACCTCATTCCAAAGAAGCATGTCATTGGACTGCAAACCTGCTGCCGTTGAAAATCTTCCTGAACACATCCCAGGGACCTTGCCCCTCTCTGCCCTTTACATTACCGCCATCCCGACAAACAAAGATTCAGATAATTAATAAAAACAGGAAACGCTGGAAAAACCCAGTAGGCCTGCCAGATTCTGTGGACAGAGGAACAGAGTTAAGATTCAAGTCTTCAGAGGTGAATAATTAAAGACATCTATCGCAACTATAAGTCTTGCACCTTTCTGTAATTTCCTTGCATTTTCTTTTCCTCTACATCTTTCCCACTGGTTGGGAGGGGTGGGGTGGGGCAGGGGGGGGGGGGTCTATAGACTACACCAAGCAATGTAATTGCACCTTTTTTGTTCCTGAGGGCAGCATGATGGCATGGTGGTTCGCACTGCTCCCTCACAGCACCAGGGACCCAGGTTCAATTCCGGCCTCGGGTGAGTGTGTGGAGTTTGGACGTTCTCCCTGTGCCTGCGTGGGTTTCTGCCGGGTGCTCCGGTTTCCTCCCACAGTCCAAAGATGTGCGGGTTAGGTGGATTGGCCATGCTAAATTGCCCCTTAGCGTCAGGGGATTAGAAGGGTAAGTGTGTGGGGTTACGGGGATTGGGCCTGGGTGGGATTGTGGTTGGTGCAGACTTGATGGGCCAAATGGCCTCCTTCTGCACTGTAGGGATTCGATGATTCTTAGCTCCAGCTAAATGGATTCTGCCCTTGGTCCCCTTTGGGGCTTCCTCTCTCTCAGCACTGCTACATTCATCCTTATCAAGAGTGCCATCCAGCCCCCTTCCTATCTTTCCCGAACAGCTTGTATCCAGGAATGTTTAATTCTTGATGAAATAGATGGTGACATGTAGAGGATGATAACCACAACTTGCATTTATATAGAAGGAAAGTACCGTGGATGCTGGTGATCTGAAAGAACCTGAAATTTGCATTTATATATTGTGTATTTATTGCAGAAGGATATCCTAAAGGGCTTCACCAAAATGTAACCCAAGGAAGCCATCAGCCAAAAGCTTGGCTAAGGACTGAGTTATTAGAAAGCTGTTAACAGGAGGAAAGGGAAGTGCTGAGGAAGAAATGTCCTATTCAGTTTACACGCATGAATTGGCAAAAGAGCTTTCATCATATAAAACCGCTGCAAAATTGGATTATAAACTTCAGAGGAATTTCTAGCAGTTATGAACACAAGGAAATGTGAAACATGGTACCAGTTGATGATTAAAAACCCTTACTTGTTAAGAAATCTAGCTTTTTTCATTTGACTTATTTGAGAAGCCCTTGCATAGGAATGATAACCCTCTGCTTAAAGGACTTGCCCTGGAAGCAACGTTCCCTCTAATGCTGTGTTGCATACAGCCTACTTATTGCACTGCAAGGTCCCTTTATGTTTGACGCACAGCCACACATGCACATCTGAGGGGAACCGCTTCCTGTGCACAGTATTTCTTTTGTCCCCCTGCATGGTAAGTTCTGGACTGCTGCACGATTCTGCAGCTTAGAGGGAATGTTGACCTGGAGTTTGGGCTCAGTTGTGCTTGTTTCTACAATGCACTTTACTGAGACAGGTGTAAGCAGCACAAAAGATTGTAGAATGATAAAGCTGACAAAATGAGGGGGATTTTATGGCCTGGCTTGTCCCAAAACTGTAAAATCCCGCCTGAGGTCAACGGATCTTTCCACAAAGGACTGTAGAAAAAGAGAGAAGGACTGTACAAAAAGAGAGAAGGACTGTACAAAAAGAGAGAAGGACTGTACAAAAAGAGAGAAGGACTGTACAAAAAGAGAGAAGGACTGTACAAAAAGAGAGAAGGACTGTACAAAAAGAGAGAAGGACTGTACAAAAAGAGAGAAGGACTGTACAAAAAGAGAGAATATCTAAGGAAATGAAGGAGGGTATCAAATTGAAAGAAATGCATACAAAGTGGCAAAGATTAGTGGGAAACTAGAGGATTGGGAAATCTTTAAAGGTCAACAGAAAGCCACGAAAAAAGCTATAAAGAAAAGTAAGATGGATTATGAGAGTAAACTAGCTCAGAATATAAAAACAGAGAGCAAAAGCTTCCAGAAATATATAAAACGAAAAAGAGTGGCTAAAGTAAACATTGGTCCTTTAGAGGATGAGAAGGGGGATGCAATAACTGGAAATGAGAAAATGGCTGAGGCATTGAACAGGTATTTTGTGTCGGTCTTCACAGTGGAAGACACAAATAACATGCCAAAAATTGATGACAGTAAGGTTATGGTAGGTGAGGACCTAGAAACTATCATTATCACGAAAGAGGTAGTGTTGGGCAAGCTAATGGGGCAAAAAGTAGACAAGTCTCCTGGCCCTGATGGAATGCATCCCAGGGTACTAAAAGAGATGGCAGGAAAAATAGCAAATGCACTAGTGGTAATTTACCAAAATTCGCTGGACTCTGAGGTGGTTCCCGCAGATTGGAAAACAGCAAACGTGACGCCACTGTTTAAAAAAGGAGGTAGACAAGAGGCGGGTAACTATAGGCCAGTGAACTTAACTTCTGTAGTAGGGAAAATGCTTGAATCTATCATCAAGGAAGAAATAGTGAGACATAGAACAAAAAAACAAAGAAAATTACAGCACAGGAACAGGCCCTTCGGCCCACTAAGCCTGCACCGACCATGCTGCCCGACTGAACAAAAACCCCCTACTCTTCCGGGGACCATATCTCTCTATTCCCATCCTATTCATGTATTTGTCAAGATGCCCCTTAAAAGTCACTATCGTATCAGCTTCCACTATCTCCCCCGGCAACGAGTTCCGGGCCCCACCACCCTCTGTGTAAAAAATCTGCCTCATACATCTCCTTTAAACCTCGCACCATAAACCTGTGCTCCCTAGTAATTCCATCCTGGGAAAAAGCTTCTGACTATCCACTCTGTCCATGCCTCCATAATCTTGTAGACTTCTTTCAGGTCACCCCTCAACCTCCGTCATTCTAGTGAGAACAAACCAAGTTTCTCCAATCTCTCCTCATAGCTAATGCCCTCCATACCAGGCAACATCCTGGTAAATCTTTTCTGTACCCTCTCCAAAGCCTCCACATCCTTCTGGTAGTATGGCGACCAGAATTGAACACTATATTCCAAGTGCGGCCTAACTAGGGTTCTATAATACTGCAACATGACTTGCCAATTTTTAAACTCAATGCCCTGGCCGATGAAGGCAAGCATGCCATATGCCTTCTTGACTACCTAGATCCCTTTGCCTATCAATACTCTCAAGGGTTCTGCCATTTACTGTATATTTCCTATTTGTATTAGACCTTCCAAAATGCATTACCTCACATTTGTCCGGATTAAACTCCATCTGCCACCTCTCCGCCCAAGTCTCCAACTGATCTATATCCTGCTGTATCCTCTGATGGTCCTCATCGCTTTCTGCAAATCCACCAACCTTTGTGTCATCCGCAAACTTACTAATCAATCCAGTTACATTTTCCTTCAAATCATTTATATATATTACAACAGCAAAGGTCCCAGCACTGATCCCTGAGGAATGCCACTTGTCACAGTCCTCCATTCAGAAACCACCCTTCCACTGCTACCTTCTGTCTTCTTTGACCGGGTAAGAACATGATGTGGAGATGCCGGCATTGGACTGGGATAAGCACAGTAAGAAGTCTCACAACACCAGGTTAAAGTCTAACAGGTTTATTTGGCAGCACAAGCTTTCAGAGCACTGTCCCTTCATCGGGTGAGGTATAACTCACCTGATGAAGGGGCAGTGCTCCGAAAGCTTGTGCTGCCAAATAAACCTGTTGGATTTTAACCTGGTGTTGTGAGACTTCTTACTGTGCTTATCCCAGTCCAACGCCGGCATCTCCACATCATGTTCTTTGACCGAGCCAGTTTTGTATCCACCTTGCCAACTCACCTCTGATCCCATGCGACTTCACCTTCTGCACCAGTCTGCCATGAAAGGCCTTACTGAAGTCCATGTAGACCACATCCATTGCCCTACCCTCATCAATCATCTTCGTCACTTCCTCGAAAAACTCGATCAGTTAGTGAAACACTACCTCCCCTTCACAAAACCATTTTGCCTCTCACTAATACGTCCACTTATTTCCAAGTGGGAATAAATCCTGTCTCGAAGAATCCTCTCCAATAATTTCCCTACCACTGATGTAAGGCTCACCGGCCTGTAATGACCTGCATTATTCTTGCTACCCTTCTTAAACAAAGGAACAACATTGGGTATTCTCCAATCCTCTGGGACCTCCCCTGTATGTGGAGATGCCAGCGTTGGACTGGGGTAAACACAGTAAGAAGTCTCACAACACCAGGTTAAAGTCCAACCGGTTTATTTGGTAGCACAAGCCACTAGCTTTTGGAGCGCTGCTCCTTCATCAGGTAAGTGGGAGTTCTGTTCACAAACAGGGCATATAAAGACACAAACCCAATTTACAAAATAATGGTTGGAATGCGAGTCTTTACAGGTAATCAAGTCTTAAAGATACAGACAATGTGAGTGGAGAGAGGGTTAAGCACAGGTTAAAGAGATGTGTATTGTCTCCAGCCAGGACAGTTAGTGAGATTTTGCAAGCCCAGGCAAGTCATGGGGGTTACAGATAGTGTGACATGAACCCAAGATCCCGGTTGAGGCCGTACTCATGTGTGCGGTACTTGCCTATCAGTCTCTGCTCAGCGACTCTGCGTTGTCCTGTGTCGTGAAGGCCGCCTTGGAGAACGCTTACCCGAAGATCAGAGGCCGAATGCCCGTGACCGCTGAAGTGTTCCCAACAGGAAGAGAACACTCTTGCCTGGTGATTGTCGAGCGGTGTTCATTCATCTGTTGTCGTAGCGCCTGCATGGTCTCCCCAATGTACCATGCCTCGGGACATCCTTTCCTGCAGCGTATCAGGTAGGCAACGTTGGCTGCAAGTGTATGTACCGTGTACCTGGTGGATGGTGTTCTCACGTGAGATGATGGCATCCGTGTCGATGATCCGGCACGTCTTGCAGAGGTTGCTGTGGTAGGGTTGTGTGGTGTCGTGGTCACTGTTCTCCTGAAGGCTGAGTAGTTTGCTGCAGACAATGGTCCATTTGAGGTTGTGCGGTTGTTTGAAGGCAAGAAGTGGGGGTGTGGGGATGGCCTTGGCGAGATGTTCGTCTTCATCAATGACGTGTTGAAGGCTCTGGAGAAGATGTCGTAGCTTCTCCGCTCCGGGGAAGTACTGGACAACGAAGGGTATTCTGTCCGCCGTGTCCCGTGTTTGTCTTCTGAGGAGGTCGGTGCGGTTTTTCGCTGTGGCACGTCGGAACTGTTGATCGATGAGTCGAGCGCCATATCCTGTTCTTATGAGGGCATCTTTCAGCATCTGGAGGTGTCTGTTGCGATCCTCCTCATCTGAGCAGATCCTGTGTATACGGAGGGCTTGTCCGTAGGGGATGGCTTCTTTAACGTGTTTAGGGTGGAAGCTGGAGAAGTGGAGCATCGTGAGGTTATCCGTGGGCTTGAGGTACAGTGAAGTGCTGAGGTGACCGTCCTTGATGGAGATGTGTGTGTCCAAGAATGCAACCGATTCCGGAGAGTAGTCCATGGTGAGTCTGATGGTGGGATGGAACTTGTTGATGTCATCATAGAGTTGTTTCAGTGATTGTTCACCATGAATCCAAAAGGAAGAAAATGTCATCGATGTATCTAGTGTATAGCATCGGTTGAAGGTCCTGTGTGAAGAGGTCTTGTTCGAACCTGTGCATGAAGATGTTGGCATATTGAGGTGCGAACTTTGTCTCCATGGCTGTTGTGTGTGTCTGGATGAAGAATTAGTTGTTGAAGGTGAAGACATTGTGGTCCAGGATGAAGCGGATGAGTTGTAAAATTGCATCTGGAGATTGGCAGTTGTCGGCATTGAGTACTGAGGTAGTTGCAGCAATGGCATCATCATGGGGGATGCTGGTGTAGAGTGCCGAGACATCCATTGTGACGAGGAGTGCTCCTGGTTCAACTGCTCCTTGTGTGCTGAGTTTCTGTAGGAAGTCCGCAGTGTCGTGACAAAAGCTGGGGGTTCTTTGTACAATGGGTTTCAGGATGCCTTCGACGTAGCCGGAAGGGTTCTCGCACAGGGTCCCATTGCCCGATACGATGGGACGGCCGGGTGTGTTTGCCTTGTGTATCTTTGGGAGGCAGTAGAGATCTCCAACATGGGGGTACACGTAGGATGAGAGCATGGAGGGTGCTCTGAAGGTCCGGATCAAAGGTCTTGATCAGTCTGTTGAGTTGATGGGTGTGTTCTTTAGTAAGATCTGCGGGTAACTGTCTGTAGTGTTCCTCGTTGTTCAGTTGTCGGTACACTTCTTTGCAGTAATCGGTTCTGTTCAGTATGACGATGGCCCCTCCTTTGTCTGCTGGTTTGATGACAATGTTGCGGTTGGTCTTGAGAGTGCGGATGGTATTGCGTTGTGCTTGGATGATGTTTGGGCTGTCTTGTGAGTGCGGCTGATGAATCTGGTGTTGACGCACCTCCTGACGGCTTGGGCACACATGTCAAGTCGAGGGCAGCGGCCTTCCGGAGGAGTCCAATTCGACTCTTTCCTCTTCGGTTGCTGCACTGTGGATCTCTGTCGGCTGTTCCGGTTCATTGGCTGTCTCATTGTGTTCGCTGTTGGCGTCTTGGGATTTGTGGAAGAGCTCCCGCAGCCTCATTCGCCTGATGAATTCCTCTGTGTCTGCTGCGAGACTGATGGGGTCTATTTTGGTGGTGGGGCAGAAATTGAGCCCTCGGCTGAGAACTTCGATTTCATCTCCTCCCCTGTAGCCAGTGAGGATACAAAGATTTCTCTCAAGGCCCCAGCAATTTCCTCCCTTGCCTTTCTCAGTATTCTGGCCCATCAGGCCCCGGGGACTTGTCTATCTTAATGTTTCTCAAGAACCCCAATACCTCCTCCTTTTTGATCTCAACATGACTCAAACTATCTACACACCCTTTCCCAGACTCATCATCCACCAAGTCCTTCTCTTTGGTGAATACTGACACAAAGTACTCATTTAATACCTCGCCCATTTCCTCTGGTTCCACGCATAGATTCCCTCCCTTGTCCTTGAGTGGGCCAACCTCTCCCTGGCCACCCTCTTGCTCTTTATATATGTATAAAAAGTCTTGGGATTTTCTTTAATCCTGCTGGCCAATACATCTGGATATAAATTGTCCCATTAGTAAGACACAGCATGGGTTCATGAAGAGCATGTCATATTTGACTACTTTGGTGGAATTCTTTGAGAGCATGCGCAGTAGACAATGGGGAACCTGTGGATGTGGTGTATCTGGATTTCCAGAAGGCATTTGACAAGGTGCCGCACCAAAGACTGCTGCATAAGATAAAGGTGCATGGTGTTACGGGTAATGTGTTAGCATGGATAGAGGATTGGTTAACTAACAGAAAGCAAAGAGTGGGGTAAATGGGTGTTTTTCTGGTTGGTGATCAGTGACTAGTGGTGTGCCTCAGGGATCAGTGTTGGGACCGCAATTGTCCACGATTTACATAGATGATTTGGAGTTGGGGACCAAGTGTAGTGTGTCAAAATTCGCAGATGACATTAAGGTGAGTGGCAGAGCAAAGTGTGCAGGGGACGCTGAAAGTCTGCAAAGGGATATAGATAGTCTAAGTGAGTGGGTGAGGGTCTGGCAGATGGAATACAATGTTGGTAAATGTGAGGTCATCCATTTTGGTAGGAATAACAGCAAGATGGACTATTATTTAAATAGTAAAAAATTGCAGCATGCTGCTGTGCAGAGGGACCTGGGTGTCCTTGTGCAAGAATCACAAGGAGTTGGTTTGCAGGTGCAGCACGTAATTAAGAAGGCAAATGGAATTTTGTCCTTCATTGCCAGAGGAATGGAGTTTAAAAACAGCGAGGTTATGTTGCAACTGTATAAGGTGCTGGTGAGGCCACATCTGGAGTACTGTGTACAGTTTTGGTCTCCTTATTTGAGAAAGGATATACTGGCACTGGAGGGAGTGCAGAGGAGGTTCATTAGGTTGATTCCAGAGTTGAGAAGGTTGGCTTATGAGGAGGGACTGAGTAGACTGGGGCTATACTCATTGGAATTCAGAAAAATAAGGGGAGATCTTATAGAAACATATAAGGTTATGAAGGGAATAGATAAGATAGAAGCAGGGAGGTTGTTTCCACTGGCGGGTGAAACTAGAACGAGGGGGCATGGTCTCAAAATAAGGGGCAGCAGATTTAGGACTGAGTTGAGGAGGAACTTCTTCACACAAAAGGTTGTGAATCTGTGGAATTCCCTGCCCAGTGAAGCAGTTGAGGTTACCCCGTTGAATGTTTTTAAGGCAAGGATAGATAAATTTTTGAACAGTAAAGGAATTAAGGGTTATGGTGAGCTGGCGGGTAAGTGGAGCTGAGTCCATGAAAAGATCAGCCATGATCTTATTGAATGGCAGAGCAGACTCGAGGGGCTAGATGGCCTACTCCTGTTTCTAGTTCTTATGTTCCTCCCCTTGCCCGCTCCGATTCCCGTGGCGGGCGGGGCTGTAAAATTCCAACCATCCATTTTGTATGATTTTTGAGTTGAAAATCATTGTGTTAGAAACCTCATTCACAAAATCTGTCCATCACCACTGCGAGTTTCTGCTGACAGTGCTTGGGTTTTGGGCCTTCGAGGAGGCTCAAAAAATTATGTTGGTTCTTTCGGGCACAAAGCACCCGAATAGGCACGAGGTAAAAACTTTACAATTTTTTAAAAATTCATTAATTTACTACTATATTCCAATAAAATGAGGCAATAGTTCAATATATTTTAAAATAGCATTGTTCAGTAATTTGGAATCAGATTATTCATAGGTAATACTGGGGCAGCACGGTAGCACAGTGGTTAGCACTGCTGCCTCACAGCGCCAGAGACCCGGACTCAATTCTGGCCTCGGGTCACTGCCTGTGTAGAGTTTGCGTGTTCTCCCGGTGTCTGCGTGGGATGCCTCTGGGTGCTCTCTGAATTTAATTTTATAATTAAAAAATACCAGGGGACAGGTTGTAAAGCAATTTTAATTCAGGTTTAAAAATGCTGCTCGATCGCATTGGTTCATGGCAGATTTGTGTTTGACGATATGAGAATGAGTTTGGGTGGAAACTTGAGGGAAAAAGAAATCTTCTTAAAACAAGAGCAATTTATACCCGTAGGGGAAGCTACCATGCTGTGACGTGTTAAATACATTTCTCGATCGTAAATTTGTAGAGATTACTCCAAGTGGGGCCCTTTAAGATGTCAATAACAAGAGTGAGATGGGGAGGTGGTTCGCTAGCTAATAGCAAAATTGGAACCTGTTCAGTAACTTCTTCCCTTGGAGTAGCGGGATAAACAGGCACTGACCCAACTGGTAATCCCAGTCATTGGCTGGCTCTGTATCATAGGAACTAATTGGTGAGGCTATACAATTTACTTTGAATTGTAGGCAATGTCTCTTGCAATTTACAAAGTGAAAGCAGCATCGCATACGTGATGACTTTAATCAGGCAATTGAGCTTGGCCTACCTGAATATGAACTCCCTGATTGACTGCTAATTGATGGCCTAATCTGGGAGCCTCATATCCTGTATTTAAACAGGAGTGTCATATCCTCTGCACTCCTGATGCAGATAGCACACTGTGAGCACTCTGTATGTTATGATGAGATCTTGTAAATAAAGGAACTTTGGTGACAGGACTTTTGCCTCCATGGATTTACTACAGCACACAACTCAACAACTTCAATCCAAAATGAAAGTAGGGTGTGATCTAGTTTTAAACATTGAATTTCTCAAGGAATTGCACAATGTTTATTTAAAATTAGACCACATCCTGGTTCGTTTTGGATATATGGAATTATTGAAATATTTGAACAGCTGGATTGCGAAATCAAGGATTTTTACAGTACAGAGGCCATTCAGCCCATCATGCTTGTATCAGTTCTCTAAAAGAACTGCACACATATCGCCATTCCTTTACCCTTTCAAATATTTATCCATTTTCACTTTAAAGACTGTTACGAAATCTGCTTCCAGCACTCTGCTGTCTAAACCACCCTCTCTGTAAATAACCTTTCCCTTCATTCTGTGGTGACATCCTCCTTTAAAAGCCTTCTTAAAATCCAGCTTTTCACCCAAGTGTTCCGCCACCTCTCACTGGACTGCGACCAGGACCAGGACCTCTGACCTGGATATGGATGACAATTGATGGCTTCTGCTTGTGATGAGATTGGTTAATGAAGCTCAGTCTAAGCTCTGAATATCACACTCAGTCACGTGTGATCTGTGGACCCAGAAGCAGCTGCGGTGTCTGCTTCTGCCCGTGAATGTTGGGACGGTGCAATCTCACCACCTCTAGCCAATTTGTCATCAGCAAATTTGGAAAAAAAAAATTTTAATATTACAATTGGTCCCCACATCCAAATGATTTCTGTAGATTGTGCATAGCTGTGGACCCAGCACTGATCCTTGTGGTACCCCATTAGTAACAGCCTGCCATCCTGCGAATGATCCGTTCATTCCTACTCTCTGCTTTCTATCTGTTTATCAGTTCTCAATCCATTCTAGTATATTTCCCCAAATCCTATGAGCTTTGCTTTTATTTACTAACGTCCTGTGTGGGACCTTATCAAGAGCCTTCTGAAAATCCAGATACACCACATCTACAGGTTCTCCTTTATCAAAGCTACAAGTAATATCCTCAAAACTCTCCAACGGGTTCGTTAAACATGATTCCCCTTTCAAGAATGCATGCTGACTCTGCCCCATTTTCCAATTATCACATCCTTTATAATAGATTCTAACATTTTCCCTACTATTGACATCAACTAACAAATCTGTAGTTCTCCATCCTCCCTCCCTTCTTAAATAGTGGTGCTATATTTGCGGCTTTCCAGTCTGCAGGAACCTTTCCAGAATCTATCGAATATTTATTGAAAGATAACCACCTAAGAATCCACTTTCTCTCCAGCCATCTCCTTCAACACTCTGGGATGAAGATCACCCAGCCCAGGGGATTTATCAACTTTCAATCCAATTAACTTTTCAAGTACTACCTCTTTACTAATGCTAATTGCTTCTAATTCCTCAGTTTCACATATCTCTTTGTCACTCAGCATTTCTGGAAGATTTTCTGTCCCTATCTGTAATGGGCCCAAATTCGTCCTAGCTAATCTTTCCCTTTTTGCATACACAAAAGAAGCTTTTACAGTCTGCTTTATGTCCCTCACCAGTTTGCATTTATACTCTCTTTTCCCTTTCTTTATCGCTTTCTTGGTCCTCCTTTGCTGAGTTCTTAAAGCTTCGACATATTTCTTTTTTAATGGCAGTACTTAAGTTCCAAACAGCTATTGATAAATGTGGAATATAAAGCCAGTCTCAGTAATGGTGCCAGGAAACTACCATCGATTGCCGTGAAAATCCATCAGGTTCACTAATGTCCTTGAGGGAAGGAAATCTGCTGTCCGGCCTTGGTGTGAATCCAGGCCAACATTAATATGGTGGATTCTTAACTCCTCTTTGAAATGCCAAGACAGTCAGTTCAAGGGCCATTTGGGATAGGCAACAATATACGGGCCTTGCCAGCGACACCCACATCTCATGTAAGAATGCTTTTCACAATCTCTCCAGAGAACAGTGTCTCCCGTGCCATTATGATTACACAGCCTCTGGCATCATTTTTAGACGGGGTCATCAGCATTCTATTAACTTTTGAGGCTATTACAATGGAGAAAGATCCTGTCCTCGTACACAGGTTCAGAAAAGGAGTAACATTCCTCTCCTTACTCCAAGATGTGGAGATGCCGGCATTGGACAGGGTGGGCACAGTAAGAAGTCTCACAACACCAGGTTAAAGCCTAACAGGTTTTTTGAGCACTGCTCTTTCATCAGGTGAGTGGGCCTGATGAATAGGATGTTTGTCCATTCACCTGATGAAAGAGCAGTGCTCTGAAAGCTCGTTATTCCAAATAAATCTGTTGGGACTTTAACCTGGCATTGTGAGACTACTTACTGGCCTTACTCCATGAGAAGTGAGGCCAGCTTCAGTGCCCAGCCTGTTGTTCGAGCTATGGCTCAGCACAGACTGGATATTGAAGCCGGGAGCTTACAGAGTGGATAATACTCAGCGATTCAGTGCGTTAACCAGCGAGGTGCTTTTATTCAGCACAACAACAGCTGACAAACGAGTAAATCAAAGACATCAGAGTGTGTCAAGACTGTAAAACTTGTGTTTAAATGCACTTCAACCTTTGCAGCTAAGTCTCTATACTCCATGTTAGCCCAATGTCCAATATGTTAACACAAAGAATTTCATCGAATTTTACAGCACAGAAACAGGCTATTTAGCCTGACTGGTCTACACCAGTGTCCAGCTCCTTCGCCCTGTCAACATATCTTCCTATTCCTTTCTCCCTCGAGTATTCATCTATCTGCCTCTTCAACATATCAATGCTAATCACCACAACCACTCCATGTAGTAGCAAGTTCCACATTTTAACCACTCTTTGGGTAACAATGTTCCTTCTGAATTGTTCACTGGATTTACTAGTGATCATTTTATATTTACAATTCCTAGTGCTAGATCCACACATGTGGAAACATTACTCTGGCCAAACTATCCAACCCCTACTCCCTGACCTCTATCAGGTCTCCCTTTTTCTTGCTCGGTCTAATAAAAGCTAAAGCACTACTAGTAAGCACAGTGGATACTGGATCCACATCAAACAAGAACATGGCTTACCTTCACCACGTCTGTCCTCGCTGACAGCAGTCTTGTCTTTCTGGACACTCAGTGTGGCGCACACAGCTTCGTGGTCCGAGTACGGAATGTTCTTCCCAGGCGCTGCACCACTTGTAGTTGTCAGGTGCTCACACTTCACAGGGAATCCCCTCGATCCCTAGGATTTCCCCAACACACACATCACTTAATTGTTCCGACAGCTCCCATTTCCAAACTCATTCCCCCACTTTCAAATCCCATCCCCACCCACCCTCCCTCCACCCCCCCTTCCCCACCAGCCAACTTGTTTTTGTGAAGTGCCGTTGGGTCCAGTCCCTTACCTTGTAGAGAACATAGTCAATGCGAATTCCTGAGGGGAATGACTGTGGGTCAGTGACTGAGGCAAAGCAATTCTGCGACAGCAGAGTACATCCATCTTCACTGCCCTGTGGGAAACACAACACAGCCAGTCTAATGGAAATGGTTTTTCCAAAAATATACTTCTTGTAAAATATCTGAAAGAATATTAAAAACATTTCAAAATGGCTGTCACCTAAAGTACAATACTATTCAGGCTTTCTACAACATAAGTTGCTTCAAACAGTCAAAGAGATGTTACAGACATTTCAAATTGGTTATTACAAATGGTGCAAAGATATTTAAGTTTTCTCCATCAATCAGGTTGCACTCTGAGGTGTTTCACTGCAGTTGTGATATATGTAATATTCACTGTGTACATCCAATGTGAGTCATACAATCCGAGCGGGTTCTATATATTTCCACTCCCCTCAGTTCGCTATAGCTAGTGGGCTTTAGATACCGACCTTCCCCCATTGCACCTCTGCAGCAGCTGCCCCAAGCTTTAGTGCATCCCTCAGCACGTAGTCCTGGGCTTTGGAATGTGCCAGTCTGTAACACTCGGTTGAGGACAACTCTCTGCACCGGAAAATCAACAGGTTTCGGGCGGACCAAAGAGGGTCTTTCACCGAGTTGATGAATCTCCAGCAGCTGTCTCGGTGTGCGTCTCTGGGAACAGCCTGTAGAGCACCGAGTCCTGCGTCATACAGCATCTCGGGATGAACCTCGACAAATACCACCTTATCTCCCTCCAGACCTGCTTTGCAAAGGCACATTTCACAAGGAGGTGGAGGGCGGTCTCTTCCCCGCCACAGTCACCTCAAGGGCAACGTGCAGGTGGGGTGAGTCTCCGGGCGTGTAGGAAGGATCTGATGGGGAGGGCCTTTCTCACCACCAGCCAAGCTAGGTCTTGGTGCTTGTTTGGAAGTTCTGGTGATGAGGCATTCTGCCGAAGACTCTTGATGAAGGAACTATCCAACAGGATCCACCATCTCCTTTTCCCGCAGGGTCTCTAGGATGTTACGTCCAGAGCACTGCCTGATGAACTTGTGGACAAAGATGTTTCTCTGGAAAATCCTTGAAGTAACCAATAGCCATGCTGAGAAAAACCCATTCTTCATCCCTGTTGCTGCCAGTATTTGATATCAGTAACATTTTAAAAATAGTATGAGGCACTGCAAAAACCTTCCCTTTCTTTTGGGCCTTCTCTGAATTTTTCTATTTTAGCAGCAAACCTCTGCTTAGGGCGAAGGGACTTCAAGTAGCCTCAGTACCTCACAGAGAAGGGAGGGAAAAAATGCTCAGATTCCACTGCTGGAAGGGCTGGACGTTGAATAAAGGGACACCATCAATTGTGATGCCTCCTGTGGTTGAACAGGCTGCTGACATACACACTTTTGCCTCAAAAGTTGACGAGTGGCTGGAATGCACTCCGTGCACACAGAACGATGCACCTTCAGGACAGGAGCGAGGAAAGGGGAAAGGTCGGGGAAGACTGCAAACGTCAATTATCTAGCTTCTGGTAGTTATTGATCCTGACAGAGAGGGAGGGTTGTTACCCTCAGCAAAGACACACAGGGCAGAATTTTACTGGCACGTCCGCCCGAGGTTCGTACAATCCTGCCCGAGGCCAATGGAGAATGCAGGAGAATCGGGGCAGGCGTATCAGGGCAACGTGCTGGTAAAGTTCCGGCCACAGTCATTACTCTGGAAGCACTGGAAGTGTGTGTGTGCTACTTAGATTCTTCACACTCCGTAACTCACTCAAGCCACGACCCAGCAGTAATCTCATCTGCCGTCACTACTTGAAAGAAAAACACTGGGAAAGGAAAAATAGGGTAAAACAATGGAAAGGTTATCCAGCATTCAGTTATTTTAAAATGGCATCTCAATGACTTAGGAGCCAGTAGAATGTTACAGGAATGAAACTGGATCAAAGAGGTGTCTCTAACTGCACATTCCCATTATCAAGGCCTCCACTAGCCCACATTTACTGCAATATCATCCATCCTTTGACTCCGTCTACGCTTCCCGTTGCCTCGGAAAAGCAGCCAGCATAATCAAGGACCCCACGCACACCGGACATTCTCTCTTCCACCTTCCTCCGTCGGAAAAAAGATACAAAAGTCTGAGGTCACGTACCGACCGACTCAAGAACAGCTTCTTCCCTGCTGCCATCAGACTTTTGAATGGACTTACCTTGCATTAAGTTGATCTTTCTCTACACCCTAGCTATGACTGTAACACTATATTCTGCACTCCCTCCTTTCCATCTCTCGTGTACTCTATGAACGGTATGCTTTGTATAACGTGCAAGAAATGATACTTTTTACTGCATACCAAGACATGTGACAATAATAAATTTAATCAAATCAAAGATATGAGGGAATCCTGGTACAGATGTTGCCAGATTTGCTGAGTGTGAGTAGCAGAGACAAGATAACATTTCTGACGGGAACCTTCAACAAAATGGATTGCTTAGACAAAGGGATTTTGCCCAAAAATGTCAACGCCTGCATTCCCTCCACAGAAGCTGCCTTTTTTATTCATTTGTGGGACATGGGCATTGCTGGCTGGCCAGCATTTATTGCTCATCCCTAGTTGTCCTTGAGCCTGATTTGCTGAGCGTTTGCGGCAGTCTCCTGTATCTGCAATAATATTACACTTTGTAATGTATTGCAATCTGTTGTTCTAAGGGTAGGTTGTGTGTTAATTCAATAATATACCTTCAACATCACAAAACCTGAGTTATGATACTATGGTGCAGTTGGCAATGAATGAATGGAACATGCATCAATAGAACATTAGTCCCATTAACTAGTATTAATATTCTACATAAACATTGTGATTGATGGCTGGCTGCCAGTGAGCAGCTGGTAGCGTTCCAATTTTGGACTTTCTCTAAAGAACTTGTGGATCAGAACATTTGAAATCTGATTGAAGTACAGCTACACAATGGGTGGACCTTCATCCATAGACTAAAATTCATCGCAAGTTCAGAGCAAGTACACACTAACAGTCGGAGTCATCCCAACCCTAGGACGTCTAGAATAGCAGATGGAATACTCCACAATCCAAAGCAGATCAGTAAAGGAATCAAGGGTTATGGGGATAAGGCGGGAAAGTGGAGTTGAGGATTATCTTATCAGATCAGTCGTGATCTCATTGAATCGTGGAGCAACTTCGATGGGCCGAATGGCCTATTTCTGCTTTTTAAAAAATTCGTTCGTGGGATTGGGTGTCGCTGGCTCAGCCAGCATTTATTGTCCTGAGAGCATAAGAGTGGGTTAAGACATTGCTGTGGGTCTGGAGTCACTTGTAGGCCAGACCAGTAAGGACGGCAGATTTCCTTCCCTAAAGGATATTAGTGAACCAGATGGGTTTTTATTTTAATACGACAATCGACAATGGTTTCATGGTCATCTTTAGACTTCTAATTCCAGATTTTTTTATTGAATTCAAATTTAAGCAACAGCCATGGTGGGATTTGAACCCAGGTGTCCAGAGCATTACTCTGGGTCTCTGGATTACTAGTCCTGTGATAATGCCACTATGTCACTGCCTCCCCTAGTGGTCTTATGGTCTCATGATCCCTTATCTGCTCATCAGAACGAGGACATGTTTGTAACCCTCAGCTACAATACAGCTTGGCGACGCTGGTCCACTTTCTCCCCACCACCCCACAGCCCTGCCACCTTCTGTTTCCATCATGGGGGAGCTGTTGTTTGAACAGATTGAGGGCTGCTGTCACATCTGTAACACCAGCTGACTCCTCCCTCGTCTTAGCCAGGTTCTGCTAAAACCCTAAATCTAGTTTTCATTGCCTCTAGACTTGATTATTCAAACGTACTCCTGGCTAATATCCCACATTCTACCCACCAAAACCCGAGCTTTGCTTCCTGTGTCTGAATTCCCACCGATCCCCGTTGCCCTTGCACCCCTGTGCTCCCTGAATTATATCAGCTCCCAGTCAAGCAATGTCTTGACTGTAAAATTCTCATCCTGGTTTTCAAATCCCTCTATGGCCTTTCCCCACCTTTGTCTGGAATCTCCTCCAATTCCACAATTCTCCGAGTTATACCTCCTTCCTCTAATTCTGGCCTCTTGACCATTTCCGATTCTAATGGCTCCACCATTGATGGCCATACCTTCAGTTGCCTTGGCCCTGACCTCTGGACTTCCCTTCCTGTTCCTCTCCACCTTTGCTTTCCTCCCATCAGACATCCCTTTAAAACCTATTGCATCGACCAAACTTTTGGTCACTGGTTAATATCTCCTTATGTGCTCATTGTCAAATTTTGTTTTCTGATAAAACAGGCTCCCCTGAAGCACGTTGGGATGTTCTATTACATTAAAGTTGCTATATAAATATCAGTTGTTGTTGCTGGCTTCCACATATCTAACGGGCTCCCAGAACAAACACGAGAGGCCTGACTGTCGAAGTTCTCCCTCATATTGCAGCCTGCTCCAGTGTCTGACGCGTATACCCAGATTTTCATCAGCTGGCAATGCAGTCATTACTCAGGAGGGGTGTAGGAGTGTGGCTGCTACTGGACTGACTCCTCCAATATGAGAAAAGTCTCCTAATTTGCTACCAGGAGAGCAAGGCCCATTCCCACCCTGATTCATAATGTGCGTTTTGGAAAGAACCGCCAACTTTATGAGGCAAAGTTAATCCCCCATCTCAGATTAAAGTTCCACCAACAGCAGCAATGAATAAAGGAAGCATAAACCTCCATTTATATAGCACTTTTCACAACTATAGAATGTCCCGAAGAGAAATATGGAGAAGTTCCATAAACAGCATTGGGGATAAATATTATAGAAATCATAGAAACCCTACAGTGCAGAAGGAGGCCATTCGGCCCATCGAGTCTGCACCGACCACAATCCCACCCAGGCCTTAGCCCCACATATTTACCCACTAATCCCTCTAACCTACGCATCTCAGGACTCTAAGGGGCAATTTTTAACCTGGCCAATCAACCTAACCCGCACATCTTTGGACTGTGGGAGGAAACCGGAGCACCCGGAGGAAACCCACGCAGACACGAGGAGAATGTGCAAACTCCACACAGACAGTGACCCGAGCCGGGAATCGAACCCGGGACCCTGGAGCTGTGAAGCAGCAGGGCTAACCACTGTGCTACCGTGCCGCCCTTGACCGAGACATTGGGGAAAGGATCCCTGCTCTTCTTAAAAAAAAAAGGGATAAAGGGATATGGGGAACAGGTGGGGAGGTGGATTTGAGACCAGGGAGAGATCAGCCATGATCTGACTGAATGGCGGAGCAGGTTCAAAGGGCTGAATTTGCCTCCTTCTGCTCTGAATTCCTATGTTCATAAAAGTGGACCAAATGGACCTCGGTGGAAGGTCTCATCCGAAAGTCAGCACCTCTAACAATCCTGCCGTACTGCACTGAAGTGTCAGCCCAGATTGTGCGTTCCTGAGTGAGGTTTGGATGACAATCCTATGTCTCAGCAAGCGAGAGTGCTATTACTGAGCCATGGCTGATAGATTCCTGTCAGTGGCCCTGCTTGCTGCCAGATCCGTCAGTTCCCTCTGGCTGATTTTTACTCAGGTGGAGGTGGAAAGGGTGGAAAAAGAGTCCAGCCCAGAATGGCAGTCGCAAATAACACTTTGGCCGGAGTTTTACCGCCCCGCCCCGCCCGCCCTGACTGGAAATCTCCATTGGCCTCGGGCGGGATTTACGATCTCGCCTGAGCAAGGTCGTAAAATCCCACCCTTTGTATCAAACTGCTTACTCTATCTGTGCCAAGGTCCTGAACCAAATAGGGTCATGAGAAAGAACCTTCTACTAAATTACAAAGTGCTACTACAAGGGGCGGGGCACAGTAGGACAGTGGTTAGCACTGCTGTTTCACAGCTCCAGGGATCTGGGTTCGAATCCCGGCTCGGGTCGCTGTCTGTGTGGAGTTTGCACATTCTCCCCGTGTCTGCGTGGGTTTCCTCCGGGTGCTCCGGTTTCCTCCCACAGTCCAAAGATGTGCGGGCTAGGTTGATTAGCCATTCTAAATTGCCCCTTAGTGTCCCGGGATGCATAGGTTAGAGGGGTTAGTGGGTAAATATGTAGGGATATGTGGATAGGGCCTGGGTGGGATTGTGGTTGGTGCAGACTGGCCTCTTTCTGCACTGTAGGATTCTATGATTCTATACCTGCACTCAGCCTTTTACCACTGTGCCTGACAGAAGCCAAACAGTTCACATTAACAAATACTGAAACAATACATTCCAATGCAGTTAATGGGAAGCAAAAGAATAACTAAATACTGCAGACAGTGTAGCCTGAACCAAAACTAACAGAAAATGCTGGATATACTCGTCAAACGTAAAAAAAAAGAAACCTGTTGACATTTCAAAGACTTTGATCAGCATTCTGAAACATCAGCATTTTTCCTTTCTTTGTCCAGATTGGGTCTGAACTGTAGAGTGTTTCCAGCATTTCCCCGTCTCTGTGCTGCACTCTGTTCAAAACAATACTCAGCTTCCAATCTGCTGCATGCATGTTTTAATGTGGATCATCTGATGGTGCAGGAAGGTACTGAATGAATAAAAATAAACCAGTTCAGCCAGGGTGAGTGACCACAAATAAATTATCCGTCACCGTGACACCACAAAGAGCTTCAGAACACTCCTTCTCACCATTCAGGAAGCCAGCAAGCAGAGCAGGAGGGAAAACAATTCATAGAATCCCTACAGTGCAGAAGAGGCCATTCGGCCCATCAGGTCTGTACCGACTCCCTCACAGAGTATCTTACCCAGGGCCTCTCCATACAGTGCAGAAGAGGCCATTTGGCCCATCGAGTCTATACCAGCTCTCTGACAGAGTATCTTACCCAGGCCCTCTCTCCTGACCGATCCTCGTAACCCCACACATTTACCATGACTAATCCCCCCTAACCTACACATCCCGGGACCAAGGGGCAATTTACCATGGCCAATCCACCTAACCTGCACATCTTTGGTGTGTGGGAAGAAACCGGAGCACCCGGAGGAAACCCACGCAGACACGGAGAAAACATGCAAATTCCACACAGACAGTCACCCGAGGCTGGAATCGAACCCGGGTCCCTGGCACTGTGAGGCAGCAGTGCCGACCACTGTGCCACCGTGCCACCCCCGATCATGACCTGATTGTGACCTGATAACCTGTTTTTATCTGTTGTTTGAGTGTCAACTTTTGGGAGAATTCCCCTCCACTTCTTTGAAATAATGGAATCCTCCGGGTGCTCCGGTTTCCTCTCACACTCCAAAGATGTGTGGGTTAGGTGGATTGGCCATGCTAAATTGCCCATTAGTGTCAGGGGAACTAGCTAGGGTAAATGCATGGGGTCATGGGGATAGGACCTGGGTGGGATTGTGGTCGGTGCAGACTCGATGGGCCCATTAGCCTCCTTCTGCTCTGTAGGGATTCTATGATCACATTCTCTGTGTGGGAGTTTGCTGTGCAAAATTCTACACTGCATCTCTCAGATCACAACAGTGACTACACTTGAAGGAATTCTTCACTGGCTTCGGGACATTCCGATAAAACACACCATCGGATGCAACAGCGTCTGACGAAAGCTTACCTCAAATCTTTCAGTCTCTAAGAACGAGTCCTTCATCCCCGTGTAACACTGAATGAGCCTGTTCCCCAAGTCACATGGATGCATGTTTAAATCCCCACCCAGAACCGTCACATCTGCCGTCTTGCCCGTGTGCCTGGCGGACAAAGAGAAGGTGTGAGTCCGATAGGGTTCCTCGCGCTCTCTTGCAAGGGTCAGCGGTGAGGTACCTACACACATCTTACCGTATAAATTGTCCCAGTTCCCAGGCTTGTAGCAGACGGTGGGGCAGGTAATCATCCTTCTCCCTGCAGTACTCCGCATGAAGCTGCACAACAGGAGACGAGAAACAGAGGAAATGCCAAGAGCAAAAAATATCTTCAGACAAAAACTGCACTTGAGGGATGATGTGAGAAAGTGACAGAGGGAGAGAGAGAGAGAGCAAGAGTGCGCAGTTGAGGGACAGCTGGAGGAAGAGGCAAAGTGGAGGGAGAGTTGGGGAAGGAGCGAGGGTGGTGGAGAGAAGACAAGAGTCAAACTGGGGAGATGGGGGAGGAGTGTTCTGTGGGGCAGAGGGAGGAGAAGTGGAGAAGGGACAAGGTAGCGGAGGGAACAGAGACTGAAACAGAGACCAGGAGAAGAAATTTAGGAGTGTATGCAGGAGAAACATGCCTGACTACAGTGCGAAAGCCAGTGAGAGGTAGATACAGAAACAGACACACATCAGTGGAGGGTTGTGACTCCGTGCATGCGAGAGACTATTTATGTTGCCATTCCCACCAACACACACAGCCGGTCTGAATTCTCAGCCACCACTTACGTGCGTGACATAGACATGAACGACGAGATCTTTTATGTTCAGAATAACTAAGCCGACAGATTTCCCGCCAAACCAGTCACCATGGTGCAACTAGAAAACAGCAAGATTATGGGTTACTTTTCTTTCAGAGTTAAGTCAAACGGTATAAATGCCATATGTTATCTCTGTACACTGGAGATGGACAGACAGAAGCTGAGGTCTTGCTCTCCCTGGGTTTCAGTACAGGTTACATCCCAAGGAGAAGATTATTGCTCCAAATGAGTAACTTCACTGACAGATTCTCCGTTAGGAATACTTCGCTCTGACACCAAGGTTCTTTTGTTTAGCCTTTTCCTGTTCATTTTCTCTGCATCATCCCCTGTCTCAGAAATCCACCACGCTTGACAATGTTGACCATTGTGCGACTCTGGGTAGTGAGCCTGGGTGAATTTTTTGATCTCTCTACAGATGGGCGGCATGGTGGCACAGTGGTTAGCACTGCTGCCTCACAGCACCAGGAACCCAGGTTCAATTCCGACCTCAAAGTCACTGTGTGGAGTTTGAACATTCTCCAAGTGTCTGCGTGGGTTTCCAGACCAGCAAAATCCCAGGTATGATCCCTGCTCTGTGCTGATTACAACCTGGATGATGATAGGGCTGAAATAACTAATTGAATTAGTAACAGGATGAACTTGTGCTGAGGTTACACTCCAAATCCCTGTTCATGATCCATGTTGAGATGTCAGTTTCCTCCCACAGTCAAAAAAGCTTAGGTTGATTAGCTGTGCTTAATTGACCCTTAGGACAGGCAGGGTAAATACATGGGATTAAAGGGATAGGGTGGGATTGTTGTCGGTGCAGGCTTGATGGGCTGAATGGCCTCCTTCTGCTATGTAGGGATTCTATGTTGCCAGATCTGCTGAGTATTTCCAGCATTTTCTGTTTTTAGTTCAGATTTTCAGCATCTGCAGTATTTTGCTTTTGAGTGACTGGAGGAGGTCATTGGCTCAAATCATAGCAAAGCCTGAGACTCTTCTCAAAATATAGATAGACATCTCAACATGGATCATGAACAGGGATTTGGAGTGTAACCTCAGCACAAGTTCATCCTGTTACTAATTCAGTTAGTTATTTCAGCCCTATCATCATCCAGGTTGTAATCAGCACAGAGCAGGGATCATACCTGGGATCTTGCTGGTTGCATGTGCTTGTTACTTGTTGCCTTAAGCAGTTGAGCTATCAGGGAGCTTTATAACCAAAGTGTTAAAGTGCATCAGATAAACAGGAAGGACTAACCAAGAAGTAAGATTCTATTGATTAGGAGCTTGCCTCTGATTTGACAACGACACTCTTGCCCCAAACACATCTACTGTACCTTATAAGGGTAACCATTGAGGGAGTAGCGGTAGAGGAAGGAATCAGTTATTCTGTATCTGGCGAAGACACACAGTCCACTTCCTATAGCTCCGCTGGAAGAGAGTCAGTAAAACACAATCAGTGGTTTAAAGTTAGTAGTCAGACAGATCCATTTATATCAGCTTCTGAATTAAAATCTTCTCACTTCTGGTGTAAACGAAGCATGATGTGGAGATGCCGACATTGGACTGGGGTAAGTACCGTAAGTAGTCTCACAACACCAGGTTGAAGTCCAACAGGTTTATTTGGCAGCACAAGCTTTCAGAGCACTACTCCTTCATCAGGTGAATGAAGACTTGTGTTCACAAATAGGGCAGATAAAGACACAAACTCAATTTACAAGATATCTTGTAAATTGAGTTTGTGTCTTTATATGCCCTGTTTGTGAACACAAGTCCTCACTCACCTGATGAAGGAGTAGTGCTCTGAAAGCTTGTGCTGCCAAATAAACCTGTTGGACTTTAACCTGGTGTTGTGAGACTACTTACTGTAAATGAAGCAAGTAAACATGGGAACAAAAATCACCCATGTGGAACTTCCACAGCACCTTACCTAGACATCATTGTAGAATAATGCCAATTATCATTCTCATGTCACGGACGTCTAACGCTGCCTGCAGCCCTTTAGCAAGAGATGTTCACTGGCCAGAAAAGTCTGAAAAAATATATTTCTTTTGGAACACTATGGGCTAGGAGGGGCAAGAGTGGGCTGCTGCCACGGAAAACGAAAAATGGTACAACAGACTCCATATGGGCAGTTCATTGGTGAACTTTACCCAGTCTAACAGAGATTTTTTTGTTCAACACCAAGCTTGATTCCTCCTTTTGGCAGATAGAGACTTCTTTTTTATCTCCACCATGCGCTAGGACGGCACGGTGGCACAGTGATTAGCACTGCTGCCTCACATCACCAGGGACCCGGGTTCGATTCCTGGCTTGGCTTACTGTCTGTGCGGAGTCTGCACGTTCTTCCCGCGTCTGCTTGGGTTTCCTCCAGGTGCTCCGGTTCCCTCCCACAATCCGAAAGATGGGCAGGTTAGGTGCATTGGCCATGCTAAATTCTCTCTCAGTGTACCAGAACAGGGGCCGGAGTGTGGCGACCAAGGGATTTTCACAGTAACTTCATTACAGTGTTAATGTAAGCCAATTTGTGACACTAATAAATAAACTTAAACTTTAAACAGAAACGTCAGACTCTCGAACTGTGTCCTCATAACAAAAAGAAAATGCCGGAAATGCACAGCTGGTCCTATGAACATTATTCATGCCTTAACCTTAATTCTTAACCTTACCCCTCAGGTTAAATCACCCCTAGTCACCTCTCGCCGGCAAAGGGGAAAGCAGCCTGTGCTCAACTGGGGCTATGGTGACTTTTACCTTACCTATGAATACACAAAAGGCGAGACACACTGCTGCATTTTCAGTATTTGTCATCACCCTTCTGACTATACAACCCACTTCACACAAATATCCACAATGAAAACAAGTACTGAATTCTGAGACTTTAAAAAAAAAGAAACCAGGACTGGCTGAGACTAGTTTAATGAATTGCCTGCTCAAACTTTGTGCCCGTTTGATTGTGTGCAGTGTATAATTTCCCACGTTCTGTCTGGCAGTGCCTTTGAAAAGGCAAAAAAAATGTGCTTGTGTGTGAATTTCTCTGTTACAGATATAATTGCATACCTTCTGAAGTACACTGAATAGGGATGGGTATTCATCAATTTGCTTTTCATGAAGTGATAATCCTCCTCACTCCACACCTGCAAAACAAAGCAACATCCAGTCTCTCATTTTTGCTCTTTTGTTTTCGGAGATGCACGTTGGCACAGTGGTTAGCATTGCTGCCTCAAAGCACTAGGGACCCGGGTTCGATTCTGGCCTTGGGTGACTCTGTGTGGAGTTTGCACGCTCTCCCCGTGTCTGCGTGGGTTTCCTCCGGGTGCTCCGGTTTCCTCCCACAGTCCAAAGATGTGCGGTAAGGTTGATTGGTCATGCTAAATTGCACCTTTGTGTCAGGGGGATTAGCAGGGTAAATGCGTGGGGTTATGGGGAATGGGGCCTGGATGAAATTGTTGTCAGTGGAGCAATCAATGGGCCGAATGGCCTCCTTTTGCACTGTACGGATTTTATGACTCTATTCTACGATTCTATGAATCGAAATAAAGCTCTGGTTAAGTCACAACTAAAGTATTACATCCAGTTCTGGTGACCACACCATAGGAAATATATGAAGGTCCTTATGAGGGTGCAGTGGATATTTACCAGAATGGTTCCGGGGGTAGAGGGTTTTAGTTACACAATTAGGTTTGGTTGGAAAAATTGCAGTTGTTCTCCTTGGAGCAAAGGAGATTGAGGGGAGGTTTGAGAGAGGTGTACAATATTCTTAAAAGGCATAGATAAGGTAGACATGGAAAAACTCTTCCCATTAGCTCATTGTACAAGGACGAGGGGACACAGATTTATGATTTTGGGCAAGAGATGTATGGGGTTGGGGAGAACTTTCTTAAAAAACAAGTGGTAATGGCCAAGAACTTTCTGCCCATGAGATTGGTGGATGTGGAGGCCATCAACGATTTCAAAGCAAAATTGGATGGGCAGTTGAAGGCAACGCATTTGCTCTGGGGAGGGAGCAGGGGAGTGGTATCGACTGGCTTGCTCCACAGGGAGCCAGAGTGCATCGAATGGCCTCATTCTGTGCCATAAATTACTCTATTCCAGTGGGCTCCAAATAGTCAATGACAATCGACAGGTCGATCCTGGAGTCTCAAAAGGTCAATTGTTATTGGCTGCCAAACGACTGCCGAAAATGTGGGGAGATCAGGCTTCTCGTGATGACGACGGAATCAGCTCATTGGCTGCCGAATCGCAGGCGCCAAAACATGGAGACAGACATGGGTGAAGACAAAATGATGAGCGAGGAGCCAGAAACCTCCAAGAAGACAAAACCCACCATTTCCACCAGGAATGGGAAAATTTATTTCTTTTTACGAATGTTAAAGGCGAGACCATTTATCTCATTTGTCCGCAGAGTGTAGCTTTGAGTAAAAACGGTATTTTGGAATGGCACCGCGAGACAATGTGCGCAAAATTTCCAGAAAATTTCTCTTTAAACAGCGCCATTCGGACACAGAAAGTCGTGGAGTTAGAGGGAATGTTGAAGCACAACATTTAACCTGTGGTTAAAGGTAAGGGAGCAAAGAGACTTTGATGGTCTTTTCACATTAACCATCTGCTGGCAAAACATAAACTGTTCACCGATGGTGAAGTGATCAAGGCGGTGGTGATGGCTGCTGCCGACACCTTGTTCAAAGACTTTAAAAGCAAAGATAAGATTATGACAGCCTCAAGAACATGTCACTTGGTGCTTTAAAGTAGCCAAAGGGTGGAATTGTTGTCCCAGGATGTGTGTGTGTTACGCATTAGTACATTTTGGGGAGTTTTAGTAAAGTCAATTTTTAAGAGTGGATCTTGTGCTGCATTTCGATACTAGAATCCGTACAATGCAGAAGGAGGCCATTCGGCCCCTTGGATCTGCAATGTCTCCCCCTCCAAACACATCATCCTACCCACCCTCTAACTCCATGAATATACCTCATTAATCCCCCTAACCCACACATCTTGGTACACTAAGGGGCAATTTAGCATGGCCAATCCACCTAACCTGCACATCTTTGGACTATGGGAGGAAACTGGAGCACCTGGAGGAAATGCACGCAGACACGGGAAGAATGTGCAAATCCATACAGTCACCCGAGGCCGGAATTGAACCCGGGTCCCTGGAGTTGTGAGACAGCGGTGTGAAGCACTGTGCCACCGGTCACCCGGGCTAAAAGTGATCTTGTCCTTAAAAAAGATTGGAGACCACTGCTCTATTCTATGGCCTTCTTGGGCAGAGCAGCCCACTTGATTGGCACCCCACCACCTTAAATATTCACCCCTTCCACCATTGATGCACAGCGGCGGCAGAATCTACCACCTACAAGATGCACTGCAGCAGCTCCTTCAACAGCACCTCCCAAATCTGTGACCTCTACCAGATAGAAGGACAAGGGCAGTAGGCGCATGGGAACACCACCACCTCCAACTCCCAAACCATCCAGACTTGGAAATATAATCGCCTTTCCTTCAATATTGCTGGGTCAAAATCCTGGAACTCCCTCTCTAACGCACTGTGGGTGTACCTGCACCACATGGACTGCAGCTATTCAATAAGGAATACCTTCCCCACCACCTTCTCAAGGGCAAATATGGATGTACAATAAATGCTGGCACTAACATTCCATGAACACATTTAAAAAGATATTAAGAGGCTGCATTGCAATTGGTTTCTATGGTAATGGAAAATCAGTGTGATTAATTGCCAGACAGTTGCTCGCTGAAATGTATTGCTCGCTGAAATGTATTTACTGAGTGTAGGTGGGGACTGTATATATTATGTACTTTTATTTACAAGAATGCTTCTTCAATGACAGTATCCCTTAAATATCCTATTCACTTCCCTGATACCACTGTAAGTTGCAGTTCAGTTCTGGCTCAATTAGATCCCTAGATCACATTTTGTAATTTGGTAAAAGCAAAATACTAAGATGACAGTGAGCAGTACGTGTAATTTGGTATCATTTTTGCAGCTCTATGGAAGGTTAACTCATTTAATCTGATCACTCTGAATTTTTCCCATTCATCCAGTCAGTCATTCTGCTATGACGACACACAGAGGTCCCAATGACACCTTTAGCAATGACCCCGAGAGAGGTACTGGGGCTGTCTGGTTCAGTTTTGTCTCATTTTCTCTCACGTTGGCAATGCGTGTATCCCCAGAAAGACTTGACCTAAAAGCAGGGTGACAAGCAGACTGCAAAACTGCGGAATATAAACAAGGGAGAATAAACCCACCTCCTGCAGCAGAATCACATCATACATTTCCTGAGTCAGCAGCTGGACGATCATTTCATAACGCTCTCTGCAGCACTTGCTGAGGTACCGGATTCCCCTGGAACAGAAAAGGGAGAGAGTGGTGACAGAGAAGCTTGTCGTCTATTTGTCTTTGCATAAGGTTTACACATCAGCACGATGGCAGCTGAATTACACGGCGTGCAGTTTTGCAACGCGTCGACTTTAGTCAAGTGTGTATGATGGAAATATCAAATAGCTTTATCCTAGGTTTGCACGTTTCCCAGGGGGAACTGATTGGGTCTCCCAGAGATGGTAGTATCACCATTACCAGCCTTCACAGAGGGGAAGATGAAGACTCACTACTGTCACCATTAAAGGCAAAACCATTTCAGTTAAAGGATTAGCTGTAGGGCAGCAAGTTGGCACAGTAGTTAGCACTGCCGCCTCACAGTGCCAAGGACCCGGGTTCAATTCTGGTCTCAGGTGACTGTCTGTAAGGAGGTTGCAGATTCTCCCCATGTCTGCGTGGGTTTCCTCTGGGTGCTCCGGTTTACTCCCACAGTCCAAAGATGTGCAGGTTAGGTACATTGGCCATTATGAATTGCTCCTTAGTGTCAGGGAGGTTAGTAGGGTAAAGATGTGGGATTAGAGGATAGGGCCTGGGTGGGATTGTTGTCGGTGCAGGCTCGGTGGACCAAATAGAATCTCTACAGTGCTGATGATACTATGATTAGCAGAAATAACCAAATAAAACCACCATCATGTCAATTGTGATGTCTACAATCAAACGCTGAGACTTAAGCTGCAAACAAAGGAAGAGGAGGAACTAGGTGGGTTGTTAAGTGCAGGCAAATTCAACAGGAAATTGCACAGCTATTCGACAGAAACAATGATCATAGGCGAGACGGAAGGAGCAGTGAACTGTGCGTTTCCAACTTTGGATGTGAGAGTTTGTCAACTTTGAGACTAGTTGGTTGGATCATAATCGTCACTCCAAATCCTACACATTCCTCTGTTCCTGTGAGTGCGCTCAGGGCTGTTACTCCAAGATCACAACCAGGATCTTCTAGCGCACAATGGATTTTTCCTTCACTTCAGAGATTTTTTTTGCACCAGAGTAAAAGAAAGGATAGAGTTTTGAACAGCCTGAGCTACATATATATAGACTGGTTATTTACGTTGGTGCTGGGGAACTTTATTGATAGACTGTGTTGACCAATACCTTGTGGCACATTACACAGTCCAGGGAAATACAGCTGCCCAGGCCCAAAGCGCTGGAATTTCCTCCCTAAATCACATTGCCCCTCTCTCTGCTCCTGATGAAAGGTCATCGATCTGGAATGTCAAGTGTGTTTCCCTCTCCACAGATGCTGTCAAACATGTTGTGCATTTCCAGCATTTTCTGCTATTTCAGATTTCCAGAATCTCCAGTATTGTTTCTTTACTAACATGTTTTGAGATTAAAAGTAGCTATATAAATGCATGTCATTGCTGTGAGAGAGGAGTGGGGGCATTAGTGCCGCTGCCTCACAGCGCCAGGGACCCGGGGTTCGATTCCCAGCTTGGGTCACTATCTGTGTGGAGTCTGCACGTTCTCCATGTGTCTTTGTGGGTTTCCTCCGGATGCTCTGGTTTCCTCCCACAGTCCAATGCTGGTTAGGTGCATTGGCCATGCTAAATTGCCCCTTAGTGTCAGGAGGAATTTGAAGTTAAATACATGGATTTACGGGGATAGGGCCTGGGTGGGATTGTTGTCGGTGCAGGCTCGAAGGGACGAATGGCCTCCTTTTGTACTGTAAGGATTCCATACATCACAGTGTTCATACAGATTCCTGGTACTCAGCATCAATATTCCGTCTGCATTCTGAACTTCCATTGTTGCAGTAGGAGACACTAAATGGGGACCGGCAGTCAGTGGGTAGACAGCCACTGAGGGATACACCCATGGGCCACCTATCTGCTCCTGTCCTATATCTGGTTCAGAGAAGCACTGGCAAAGCCCCATGATCAGGCCAGCAACTCACAAAGGCCTCCTCCAACAACACCTTCAAACCCACAATCTCTATCACCATCACCAAAAAGACAAGGGTAGCAGACGCATCGCTACCATCACCTGGGGGTTCCCCTTCAAGCCACACACCATCCTGACTTGGAAATATGTCGCCATTCCTTCACTGTCACTGGGTCAAAATCCTGGAACTCTCTCCCTAACAGCACTGTGGGTGTACCTACGCCACATAGCTGCAGCCGTTCACAAAGGCGGCTCACCATCTTCTCAAGGGCAATTAGGGATGGGCAAACACTGGCCTAGCCAGCGACACCTACATCCCACAAAAAAAATCAATTAAAAAAAAGATTCACCTAACTCCTCAGCCATAGTTGGGGACCAGCAAGGAGTCGGTCCAGAGGAGTGGATTGGGTTGGGGGTGGGGGGGGGGGGGTGAGGATTGCAGTTAAAAATAACAGACATAACAGAAATTAAAAGTAAATGACCATTCATCATCTGTGAGCCCACATGATGACACCAAGCTGTTTTATCATTGGACAGCTACTTTCTCCTTTCCCAATATTCACATTGCGCCTCTTCAACATGCGGGATCCAGGAAAGAACCAGGAACTCAGCCTGACTATTTTGCTTCCTGGCCCAGTGTCATCAAAGCCAATTGTCAATCCTTACTGCCATCTTGGCTGAGATCGGATAGCTCTGCAAAGGATTCAACCAGAAATCTGACTGGTCTGTACGGCTCAGTATCAAATATGCCAGTGAATTTACAGGGTGCTGTAATGTCAAGACAGTAATATGGTAGTAATGTTACTGGACTAGTAATCCAGAGGTCTGGACTGGTATTCCAGAGACATGAGTTCAAATCCCAACATGAAGAACGTGGGGGGAGAATATAAATGAATAATCTGGGATAAAATACAGGTCCCATTAATAATGAATGTGAAAGTACTGAAATGTTGTAAAAAAAATCTCATTCACTAATGTCCTTCAGTGAAAGAAATCTGCAGTCCTTACCTGGTCTAAGCTTACCTGCCTCTCCAAACCTACAGCAATATGATTGACTCCTAACTACTGTCCGAAATGGCGTAGCAAGCCACTTAGTTTCACCAAACCACTACAGGAGGACGGGGACATACCCACGTCACTCCCTACACTGCAGAAGGAGGCCATTTGGCTCACTGAGTCTGCCCCGACTCCCCAAAAGAGCAACTTACTAAGGTTCACCCCACACCCTAAACCTGTAACCCTGCACATTTAGTATGGCCAATCCACCTAGCCTACACATCTTTTTACCATGGGAAGGAATTGGCGGACTCGGAGGAAACCCACACAGACACAGGGAGAACATGCAAACTCCACACAGTCACCCATGGCCGGAATCGAACCCGGGTCCCTGGCGCTGTGAGGCAGCAGTGCTAACCACTGTGCCAATGTGCCATCCTCCATCACATAGGATGCAGTAGTGCAAAGATCACCACCGCCTTCTCAAGGGCAACTGGGAATAGCAATAAATGCTGGTCTTACCATTGATGTTCACATCCCAACAGTCAATAAATGGAAATAATTTTAATCTATAAATTATGCATAATTATTAATGAATAACGGACTGTCTATAATTATTACATTAAATGCAATTTGAAATTACAGCATGTTAACATTAGCACAATTGGTAGTTGAATTTTTGCAATGATATTTAAGTATTTTGATCCCAGTTTCCAATGCCCAACTTGGATTGATTTCCTTAATCAGAATCCCTCTCTATCTCAAATCCCTCCCATGTTTGTAACGTCAATCATAGAATTCCTACAGTGCAGAAGGAGGCCATTTGGTCCATTGAGTCTGCACCAACTCTCCAACAGAACATCTTTCCCAGGCCCATCACCCTCCCCATCCCAGAATCCCACACATTTACCCTGTTAATCCCCTTAACCTACACATCTTTGGTCACTAAGGGACAATTTAGCACAGCCAATCCATCTAACCTGCACATCTTTGGAATGCTTAGTTTATTTATTAGTGCCACAAGTAGGTTTACATTAACACTGCAATGAAGTTACTGTGAAAATCCAGGAGTCTCTGCACTCCAGTGCCTGTTCAGGAACACTGAGGGAGAATTCAGTATGGCCAATGCACCTAACCAGCACGTCTTTCGGACTGTGGGAGGAAACCAGAGCACCCGGAGGAAACCCATGCAGACATGGGGAGAACATGCAGACTCCACACAGACAGTGACCCAAGCCGGGAATTGAACCCGGATCCCTGACACTGTGAGGCAGCAGTGCTAACCACTGTGCCACTGCGCAATTCTTTGGGTTGCTTGTATCTTTGGTGTTTTGTGTTGCTTTTGCCACTTGTTGCCGTTTTGCTTTCTTCTTTTATTGCTTGCTGTTATCTGAAGGAAGTTGCCAGTACTGAAAAGATGCTATCACAACTCTCTGACATTCGGTTTGGTTATCTATTGCTAGCTACCTACTGTATCTACAAGGACAAGTTAACCACTCCTCTGGCAGCAACTGGGAAGTAAGGTCTTCTATCTCTGGGTAACAGGAACTTCTCGCTAACTCTCCCAATGCTCTTGTGTATGAAGGTTTTAGAAAACTGCTCCTTAAAATCTGCTTCTTAGAGCAGAAAAGATTATGGGGAGTTCAATATCAGGCAGGGTTTTGATAGAATATACAAGAAATCGTTTCCACTGCCAGAGGAGATAAAGTTTAAAGTCAATGGTATTAAATCAAAGGTGAGACAAGGAAGGATTTCTGTTGATGCATTGAGTTATGATGATCTGGAATGCACTGCCTGGAAGGATGGTGGAAGCAGATTAAATAATAATTTGCACAAAGAGGATTAGATAAATAGTTGAAAAAGATAGAATTTGTAGGTCTATGGGAAAGGGGCAGGGGAGTGGGACAAATTGTAAAGAGCTAGTATAGACATGATGGGCTAAAGGCCCCCTTCTAAGCTGCAAAATTCGAAGATTCTTGTCCTATTTCTTATAACTCCAGCGTTGTAATTTGACAGGCTTCTGCGTGGGGCAGGAGGGGGTTGCTGAGCAGAGAGGGTAGGAAATGAGTCCAGAGTTCTGCTGATGATTGCTAACTTGAGTTCTGCTGATGATTGCTAACTTGCCATCCTGCTGTTAAACTGTCAGCACTCTCTGTCTGGACTCATAAGTAGCGGAAGGAATTGGCAAAATGATATTGCAGAATTCAAACTGTGCTGGGATCAGGTAACGCTGCGATATTCCAAGCAACCCGAGAAGACTAAGAATCCAGTTGGTTCTCGCTTGGCACTTAGTAGTAGTTGCTCATCCAGAGTGCTGACGTCTCACTGAATCCCAAGGTTGTTAAGACTGTTTCCCAATAACATTACAATCGTCAATCAAGTGTTCAGCTGTGCCAAGCGTGAATGCATTATTCTGAATCGTCAGGTTACCGCAGTAGTTTTATGAAACCATAAAAATGATCTAGGATTACCTTTGGACATCACACATTGCCTATTTCCAAATGCTCTGTCAGACTTCCCAACCAGGAACAAATAGATGGCTAGCTGCCCAATTTAAACTGGGCCCCATAATAATACTTCACTAACAAATTCATTAGGAAAGTCAGGAGAACTTTTTTTTTTGTTCATTCATGACATATGGGTATCCGGGCAAGGCCAGCATTTATTGTCCATCCATAATTGCCCCCAATAAGTGGTGGTGAACTGCCTTCTTGACCCACCGCAGTCCATAAGGTGAAGATACTCCATAGTGCTGTTATTTAGAGAGTTATTTTGACACAGTGGTGATGAAGAAATGGTGATATATTACCACGTTTTCAAAGCTTTCACTGCTCAATAAAGTGTTTTAGTGTCCTATCATTTCATAAAAAGTGCCCGTTTGGAAATTGGAGTCCGCTTTGGGAGGCGAGAAAAGCCATTGATTGCACCGAGTAGCGGACGCCATTCGAGCCGTTTTAGTATTTTACCACGTCAGAATGGGGAACTTGCAGGTTGTGGCATTCTCACGCGTCTGCTGCCTAATTATTTTAGATAGTTGAGCTGCAGGTTTGGGAGGTGCTGTCAAATGAGGCTTGGTGAATTACTGCAGTGCACCTTGCAGGGCGGCATGGTGGCACAGTGGTTAGCATTGCTGCCTCACAGCTCCAGGGATCCAGGTTCAATTCTGGCCTCGGGTCACTGTCTGTGTGGAGTTAGCACATTCTCCCCGTGTCTGCGTGGGTTTCCTCCAGGTACTCCGGTTTCCTCCCAAGTCCAAAGATGTGCAGGTTAGGTGATTGGTCATGCTAATTTACCCCTTGGTGTCAGGGGGATTAGTAGGGCGAGATTAGGGGGAATAGGCCTGGGTGGGATTGTTGTCGGTGCAGGCTCGATGGGCCAATTAGCCTCCATCTGCACTGTAGAGATTCTATGATTCTATGATCAGCAGGAATAACCAAATAAAATCGTGTCAATTAAGATGTCTGCAATCAAACGCTGAGACTTAAGCTGCAAACAAAGGAAGAGAAGGAACTAGGTGGGTTGTTGAGTGCAGGCAAATTCAACAGGAAATTGCACAGCTATTCGACAGAAACAATGATCATAGGCGAGACAGAACGAACAGTGAACTGTGCGTTTCCAACTTTGGATGTGAGAGTTTGTCAACTTTGAGACTGGTTGGTTGGATCATAATCGTCACTCCAAATCCTACACATTCCTCTGTTCCTGTGAGTGCGCTCAGGGCTGTTACTCCAAGATCACAACCAGAATCTTCTAGCGCACAATGGATTTTTCCTTCACTTCGTGAATTTCTTTGCACCAGAGTAAAAGAAAGGATAGAGTTTTGAACAGCCTGAGCTACATATATATATATAGACTGGTTATTTACGGTGGTGCTGGGGGAACCTTATTGATAGACTGTGTTGACCAATACCTTGTGGCACATTACACAGTCCAGGGAAATACAGCTGCCCAGGCCCAAAGCTCTGGAATTCCCTTCCTAAACCACATTGCCCCTCTCTCTCCTCCTGATGAAAGGTCACCGATCTGAAATGTCAACGGTCATGCTAAATTGTCCCTAAGTGTCATGGGATTAGCAGGGTAAATACGTGGGTCTACGGGGATAGGGCCTGGGCGGGATTGTTGTCAGTGCAGGCGCTATGGGCTGAATGGCCTCCTTCTGCACTGTAGGGATTCTATGAAGTGCGGGGTTATGCGGATAGGGCCTGAATAAGTTACTCTGTCAAAGAGTCGGTGCAGACTTGATGGGCCAAATGGTCTCTTCTGCACTGTAGGAATTCCATGATAGATGGTAAACACTGCTGTCACTGTGAGGGAATGAATGTTTAAGATGGTGGGTGAGGTCATGATCAAGCTAGCTGCTTTATCCAGGATGGTGTGGAGCTTTTTGGGTGTTGGAGCTACACTTACCTCGGCATGTGGAGAGTATTCCATCACACTCTTTCATTGTTAAAAAAGATGGGCAGTTTTTTAGGAGTCAGGGTTTGGTGAGTTACTTATCGTGTATTTCCCAGCCACTGACCTGCTCTTGGAGCCACAGCATTCATATGTCTGGTCCAGTTAAGCTTCTGGTCAATGGTGACCTTTGGATGTAGATGGTAAGAAATTCAGAGATGGCATTGCCACTGATGTCATGGGGGATGCTCATTGCCTGGCATTTGTGTAATTGTTACTTGCCAATTATCATCCGAAGCTTGAATGTTGCCCAGGTCTTGCTATGTGTGGGCACAGGCTGCTTTGAAATGAGAATCTGTGAATGGAACAGAACACTCTGCACTCAGCGGAGAAGATCACTACTTCTGGCCTATGTTGGAGTTAAGGTCACTGATAAAGCAGCTGAAGATGGTTAGGCCTAGGGCACTATCCTGAGGGACTCCATCAGCCTGTCCCAGGGCTGAGATGATTGAAATCATAGAAACCCTACAGCACAGAAAGAGGCCATTTGGCCCATTGAGTCTGCACCGACCACAATCCCACCCAGACCCTACTCCCATATCCCTACATATTTTACCCACAAATCCCTCTAACCTACGCATTTCAGGACACTAAGGGGCAATTTTAACATGGCCAATCAACCTAACCCGCACATCTTTGGACTGTGGGAGGAAACCGGAGCACCCGGAGGAAACCCACGCAGACACGAGGAGAATGTGCAAACTCCACATAGACAGTGACCCAAGCCGGGAATCGAACCCAGGTCCCTGGAGCTGTGAAGCAGCAGTGCTAACCACTGTGCTACCGTGCCGCCCGTATATAAAGAGACACAAAATCAAGTTGATTTTGTGTCTCTGTGCCCTGTTTGAGAGCAGATATCCACTCCATCTGATGAAGGAGCAGCGCTCCGAAAGCTAATGGCATTTTCTACCAAATAAACCTGTTGGACTTTAACCTGGTGTTGTTAAAACTCTTACTGTGGATACAAACTGAGCACTGATGAGGAGGTATTGCTGGGTAAGTGCTACTTGATAACACTGCTAACAACACCTTCCATCACTTTGCTGAAGATCCAGAGTAGACGGATGGGATGGTAATTGGCTGGATTGGATTTGTCCTGCTTTTTGTGAATAGGACATATCTGGGTAATTTCTTTGGACACTAAGCGGCAATTTAACATGGCAAATCCATCTAAATATACATCTTTGGACACTAAGGGCCCGATTTTACCATTGCGTTGCACCCGTTTTCGGGTGCAAAAACTTGGTAATGTCGAGCCGTGAGGTGAATAGCGCGATCCGCGCCCACGCAGATTCCCACTTTACCAAGGCCCGAAAAGGGCCACGATTGGAACCATCACATTTACATTGCACGCATTTAAATGGACCTAATGAGCTGGATACCCAAACTTACCAGCATTTCCCCCTTTACCACTGTGCTCGCCCGTCCAGATTCGGCACAAAACAGACATGCTCAGGCACTCCAGCTTCTGAAGAGGTAAGTTCAGAGTTTCCAACGGTTCTCTGACTCAGATCGGGGGGTGGGGGGTGGGGGGGATGAAGCAGGCCAGATCATTCTCTAGGTGGAGGGGGTGGGGGGGGGCGGGTGGAAGGAGGTCCAAATAGTTCTTTGGTTGGGCAGGGGGGAAAGAGAAGGTGGGAGGCGAGCCAGATGGATCTCTGGTGAGGGGACAGGGGGGGACTGCTGTCACTCTGCGGCGATCGGTGGGGGGGGGGGAAGAGGGGACTGTTGTCACTCTGCGGCGATCGGTGGGGGGGAAGGGAGGACTGCTGTCACTCTGCGTGCGACCGATGGAGGGGGGAAAATGGGGCAGGGGGTCGTGATCGGTCTGGGTAGCGGGGGGTGGGGGAGGGGTGGTGTGTGGATAAGGGGGACAGTTAGGTTGTGGGGGTGGGGCGATATCTGCGGGGGCCATCGCTCCTGCTTTTTGCTCCTGGGCCGCTTTATCCACTTTTTGCAGCCCGGGAGCGATGTGGCAGGGGAGCGTTTCTCTAATTTTCTTTTCACCGTGCAAGCGCAGTTCAAAGCTCCAATCGGAGCTGCAGCGTTTCGGGTGCGATAAGCCCCGCCCATAGCGCGATTCAGACTCACAATTCTTTTTCAGGCTAAGTGCGTTTGGGGGCGCCTGAAAACAGGTTTCCAAGTTGGATCTGAATTGTGCCCAGATTCAGCACTTAGAATCAAAATGGTAAAATCGCCCCCTAAGGGGCAATTTATCATGGACAATCTATCTAACCTGCACATCTTTGGCCTGTGCAAGGAAACCGGAGCACCCGGAGGAAACCCACGCAGACCTGGGGAGAACTTGCAAACTCCACACAGTCAGTGTCCCAAGACTGGAACCGAACCCAGGTGCCTGGTGATGTGAGGCAGAAATGCTCACCACTGTGCCACCCTATCAATTAGCTCTGTCCACGGCATGTTGCTTCCAGTGTTTAGCATGCATATGGTCTTGGTTGTATCTTCACCAGGGTTGGCACCTTATTTTCAGGTACCGGGATGTTCGTCTACACTCCTCACTGAATCAGGGTTTGTCCCTGGCTTGAGGCTAATGGAAGTGCATGTAAGGCTGTAAGGTTACATACTGTGATGGAATACAAACCCTCCTGCTCAAGATCCACAGCAGCTTCTGGATGCTCAGTTTTAAGCTGCGAGATTGTTCTGAATCAACCCCACATTGTGCTGTGAGTTCAGAATCCAGCCAGCTCTCAGTAGAGGTGCTACATCAGCTAGCCTATAATAGACAAGAGCACAGTCCAGAGCACAGTCTGTTCCCTTGCTACCTTCAGCGTTTCTTCAACATGCTCAACATGGAGAATCTTGAAGGAAGTAGGGAAGTGGAAGTGATCAGCAGGAGGTTTTCCTGACCATCATTGACCCATGCACCACAGGTCATGGGGCCTGGAGTCAATGTAGAATCCTAGGGCCATACACGGCTAACTATTTTTTTTAATGAGTTTTTCATGGGATGTGGGTATCGCTGGCAAGGCTCATGAACCGAGAGGCTTACAAGGCCGTTTCAGAGGGCAGTTAAGAGTCAACCATGCTGCTGTGGATCTGGAGTCACGTGGAGGCCAGATCTGGTAAGAGCGGCAGATTTCTTTCCCTAAAGGACATTAGTGAATCAGATGGGGTGTTTCAACAATCAATAATACCTTCATGGTCATCATAACTGACAGAAACTTTATATTCCGGATTTAGCCATGCCCCCAAGGCTGCTCTCTGGATTACTAGTGCAGTGAAATTGCCACTATGCCACTACCTACCCGTCTACTGCCTCCACTCTAGTTAGTCTGTCCTTCCAATGGGACTAGACATCCCGAGGCCCGGTTTTAGAGAAGTCTGGGACACTAGTTGTAAGGTGTGATTCCATGGGTGTCATGCTGTTTGCTTGACAAGTCTGTGAGGCAGCAATTTTGTCACAAGTGCTCAGATGTTAGAAAGCAGGACTTTGCAGGATCAATGGGTGAGCCTTTGTCATAGCTGAATCGACTGGCTGGTTTTATTCTTATTCCATTTTCTCATAGCAGTTTGATTGAAATGAGTGGCTTGCTAGACCGTTGCAGTTGGCAGTTAAGAGTTAACCACAGCATTATAGTTCTGGAATCAAACTGGGAAAGGACAACAGAATCCCTTCCCTTAAGGAAAGACTTTAACACCAATCTGATCATTTCAATTGTCATTACTGATACTAGCTTGTTAATCCATTAAGTGAATTTTCTATGGTGGGATTTAAACTTATCTCCATGAATCATTAGTCCAGTGGTTTGCTAATCCACTAACATAACCACTACGTTACCATTACTCAGAAAGTGGTTAGAATGTAAAACTCACCCCATAAGTTGTTGAGGCAAGTCGTATAGATGCATTTAAGAGGAAGTTTAATTAGCACCCAGATTAAAGGAAAAAGAAACAGAAAGATATTTGAAGTTTCAATCAGATCAGCCATAGCGGAGCAGATTCGAGGGGCTGAGTGGCCTACTCCTGGTCCTAATTTGTATGCTCGTATGACCTGTTTTCTATGCTCTGGATTCTCTGTAATTCTATGTAAGTACATGGTCCAAATGTGGTTTGAAAAAAAACCCGCAGAAAGTTTGCAAATGGGAAGAATGGGAAGTGATTGAAGTAATAGGTTACAGCAATGTGTTCCTATATCTTCCCTTCACCTCTCACCCAAATGCCTATAGCTCTGGACTACCGTTGAGAATATGTAGATCTCAATCAAGCACCAGTAAGGGCCTCATCATTGGCCTGAATGTCCCTTAGCTGGAAGGAAACTGCAGTAAGGAAAAAAAGGGAAAGAAAAAATAAAATTGCTTGGCTGTTTACTGCTACTTAGTGTCTCCTGCTGGAAGCGTCAACGCAGACATCGTGATGGGCAAAGATCTCGCTTGGCAGTGACGAAACACCAACAAGTATCGCAATCTCAGCACACGCGGGGAGATCAGTTACTGGGAGCTTGCTGGTGTCCGAGGAGTACAGCACAAGACAGGAAATAAAACTGAAGGGGTGACAAGTGTAATTCTGAACTTGAATAGCAGATCCATCCAACCCAACCACTCAATAACGTAAAGCACGGCATAACAAGTGTAAAATGTGAGTAAAAACTCGCTACAATTAAAGCGGTCCTCTTGTGACATGCAGTAAGTGTGCTTATTGTGTGCTACATATAAAATGATGAAGGGAATAGATAAGACAGAAGCAGGGAGATTGTTTCCACTGGCGGGTGAAACTAGAACTAGGGGGCATAGCCTAGGGGGAGCAGATTTAGGACTGAGTTGAGGAGGAACTTCTTCACCCAAAGGGTTGTGAATCTATGGAATTCCCTGCCCAGTGAAGCAGTTGAGGCTACCCCATTGAATGTTTTTAAGGCAAAGATAGATAGATTTTTGAACAGTAAAGGAATTAAGGGTTATGGTGAGTGGAGCTGAGTCCACGAAAAGATCTTATTGAATGGCGGAGCAGGCTTGAGTGGCCAGTGGCCTACTCCTAGTTCTTATGTTCTTATCTAACATTGAATATTGAGCTATAAAGCAGAGGAGACACTACATTATCTTTTGGGGCCTATGCTGATTCTTTGAAAGGACTACCTAATTATTTTCACCCCCTATTCTTCCCCCATAGCCCTGCAAAATTTTCATTTTATTTATTTATCCAGATCCTTTTTGAAAGGCACTATTGAATCTGCTTTTGTACCATTTCAACCGTCCACCATGGATCAACTCGCCGCATAAGAAAAAGATTCTCATCTTTTCACTGCTCTTTTATTGATTATCTAAGGGTCCCAACATACTGCCTTTATGTCAGGGACAGTGGATGGCAGGGAACGTGTGAAGATTCTCAGCAAGAAGGCTGACGCAGGGAAGTCAAAGCAAATTCAGGGGGTCAAGTTAACGACCCACTCATCCCAAGAGCACAGGGCACAATCTGGACACAGATCTGGTCTGCGCGATAGACCACAGGAATTTAAGACTTACCAGCAATTGAGAGTAAACACTCTGAACCTTGCAGCAGGTGCCTCCGACATGGTGACAGGTTCACACGGTCAAACTCCACAGGCACTTGAAAGAGAAAGAAAGTTGTTTAACATTTCTGCGGGATACAACCTCTGTTTGTCTGCCACTCCGAGTGAGATGGCAATAATGCACAACAGCTTCTCTCAAAGTTCAAGCTAACACACACTGGAAGTTAACTGATTTCCCCTCGCTTGATTTAAAGTATTCACGTGGGACTTTCCTTTTTTAAGAACGCTTACACAAAATCTGTTTATGTTTTTGTACTCGTATCTGCGCTTCTTTCCCTAGAACTCGGTGGGTGGGCTAACAGATGCCACCATCATGCCCAGGAGGCTCCAGAGACCAGTCAGCTGCGGCAGCCTCCATTCCATTCCTTCCCCTTCCTCCTGCAGGTGATTTCGGTCTCCTCCTGGTTCAACTCCTTGCGCCTCACATTAAGAACTGGCTCCCACTTGTCTCCACCCGCAGCCTCCTCCTTTTCCCCCCAAAGGCTGGTGCCTGGACGCATCCCCACAGTCCCCTCCCTTAAATGGCCTTCAGAATCATAGAATCCCTATGGTGCAGAAGGAGGCCATTCAGCCCATCAAATTTGCACCGACTCGCTGAAAGAGTATCTTACCCACACACACCTCTCCCCCACCTATTCCCATAATACCACACATCTACCACGGCCAATCCACCTAACCTGCACATCTTTGTACACACCTGGCTCCACCATTTGAAACAGAGGGACCTTTGGTTCCACTTGAGTCACTCCTAGTACAGCCTTCCTGGTCCTATTCTGTCACTCCGGTGGAGCTATCCAATGGAGGAAACTACCCAGCAGCATACAACAGTTGAAAGCACTTATCTCGGCTGCATCGTTACTGACGTTGGCACATAGATCTTCATGCTATCAAGTTTAGCAATTCCTCTCTAGGCAAGATTAGCAACCACTGTTGTCAAAAACCTCCAACACCTCGGGAAGTGACATCTTTAACCCGTATTTGAAAAGCACAAAACATGGGAATACTTACACTTATATAGTGCCTTGTATCGTCAAAATTCTGAAAGAGCTTCTCAGAAGCAATTAGTGCTGCAGCAACTGATGGGATGTGGAAAAGCAAAATATGGAATTGGAGGTAAATGAGGGATGCAGGTAATCATAGAGATCAGAGCAGGGAGCTTTGGCGCAACTAGGAGCAAACAGCTGTCCCTCTCTATGATCCATCCTATTATGTTTAGTATCATGTGATGCTGCAGTGCGATTTCACTTCCCCTTTAACACACAGTGCTTCCTCAGCACAATTACACAGCAGAAGCCTATACGCTTCAGTCGACAGGCAGCTAGGATCCAATAATCAATTCATCGCCTTCGCTGCAGTGATCGCACCCAGTCACAGGACCTCAAAGGCTTGAAAAAAAAGCCCTGCTTAAAAAAACCAGGGCATGCATTGATAGTTCCGAGATTTTAAAAATCAGCAAAATAAAATGAGCTTTTGCAAACTCATAAATGATACGACCTCTAAACAAAACAATAACAGCATCAAATATCAGCCCATGAAGTCAAATCCAAATGTGGGAGGTAGCCCAAAAGTGTATCACAACAGACATTTTAACAAGCTTCCCTTCTACAGACCTGTAATCACTCCCAAATATCATGGCTTCCTCCATATATATCTGTCTTTTACAGTACCTCATATCCAAACAAGGAAATCATGGTTTCCAGTTTCACCCAGCCTGAGCCGAGGATATTATCTAGGCCGACATTACTGTATTGTACTGGGGGAGGTGCTTACCCACAGATGAAACTTTAAACCACCTGCCAGTTGAGGAAGTTGTAAAAGATCCAATGGCCCTAAATTTATACAACACTGGACGTGCCCAACCTGCCTGTTTACTAACATGACACAAAAATCTACTTTGCTTGCCTCACGTCTCTGAATATGTCCCATTTTCAACAAGTCCCTTTCCAAAATCACTATTCAATCTGTTCCCAAGCCCATTTTGGCCAGAGTATTCCAGATCACAAGGCTCAATGCAAAAATAACATCTTCCTTATCCAACCTTGCCAGCGCATGTTTGACGCCCTGTGACTGGGTGTGATCACTGCATGGAAGGGATTAGATTCATCAGGTGAATCGGATGCTCCAGCTGCCACTGGGCTGAAGCATGTGACGTTCCTGAGTGTTAGAGGGGAATAAAATCACACTGAGCATCGCAAGATGCTCAAGATTATAAGAGGATGAATCGCAGAGAGAATTCGCCGCTCTCCAGTTAGAATAAATGGGAATCTCTGGTTACTGACACCCCCACCCCTCCTGCCAATGAAAATGGGTTCTCTTTGTCCAAACTCTATTTGAACATCTCTTGAAACACAGTCCTTGAAGATTAGGGCGTTTTGGAGTCCAAGCCAAGATTCCTCCCTCAACAAGCACATCAAAGACAATGGTCTAGTCAGCCATCCGGCTGCTGTTTTATGGGAATTTGCTGTAGACTGTCATGATTGCTGCAATGAATTAACTGATTGTACTGAGAATTATGGCTCCAGTACTGTTTACGGTTACTATTGATGGATCTGTGAAACATTCTGAGACACCCAAGACTGGCCAGCTGCTCTCTAGGTGCCAGTTCTTTCTTTCAACTGTTTTTTTTCAGCTGCCCAGACTAAATTTGAAAAACAGGTAACATTCGCATTACACAAGGGCTAGCCACTGACCACCTCCCAACAAGAGAGAATCAACCATCTCCCCTTGACATTCAATGGCATTACCATCACTGAATCCACCTCCATCAACATCCTGGGGAATTACCATTGACCAGAACCTGAATTGGGCCAGCTATATAAATACTGTGGCTACCAGATTCGGTCAGAACCTGGGAATTCTGCGATGAGTAACTCACTCCCTAAAGCCTGTCCACCATCTACAAGGCACAAGTAAGAGCTGTAATGGAATACTCTCCACTTGTCTGGATGGGTGCACCTCCAACAACACTCAAGGCGCTCGACACCATCCAGGACAAAGCAGCCCATTTGACTGACACCATCTTCAGCATTCACTCCCTCCACCAATGCAGTGTGTGCCGTCTACAAGGTGCACTGCAGCAACTCACCCAAGATTCCTTCAACAGCACCTTCCAAACCCGTAACCTCCACTACCTAGAAGGGCAAGGGCAGCAGATACACAGGATCTCCTGCAGATGCCCATCCAAGCCACACATCATCCTGATTTAGAACTATATCGCCGCTCCAACACTGTTGCTGGTCAAATTCCTAGAACTCGCTTCCTGGTAATTTAGTTGACTCTTAACTGCCCTCCGAAATGACCTCGCCACTCTGTTTCAAGGCAAAAGGGATGGGCAACAAATGATGGTGTTGCCAGCGACATCCACATTCCATGACAGAATACATTAAAATTAACAGTCCTGTGGGTGTACCTACAAGATACGGACTGCAGCGGTTCGAGAAGGTGGCTCACAACCGCTTCTCAAGGACAATTAGGGATGAGCAATAATTGCCAGCCTAGCCAGTGCCACCTACAACCCATGAAAGAAAATTAAAAACACAATTCACCAATTCTTTGACTACCCACTGAAATAAATTATACCGGTCTTTCCAACTCAACAGTTGAACTCTTGCTGTCTGATTTTGAAATATGCCCCTGTAAGAGAAAGGTCAGTGAAGTCTACCAATAAAATACCAGGCGAGAGGACACAACCACTTCCCCCACAGCCACCCCAAACCCACTGACCCAAAGTTTGTGCTGAGAACAAGTAACAGTGCTCACTGCTAAGACCGGGAAAAATTGGACTGGAACATGCGCAATTAAATGTGGAAAGTCGGAATTTCTTGGGTGTGACCTTGTTGGCCCACTGCACCAGTTGATAGGTGCGGTGAGCCGGGAAATGGGCAAAAACCCAGTTTACACTGCAAGCGATGTTCCCAGCCTGTTTTGCCGGCGTGATCGGTTTTGTGCCTAGAAATGTTTTAGATTGGCACGTCCCGCAAGGCTGGTTTCCAGCCACACAGACGCTTCCCCCCCCTCATCGGCGAGAAGTTTCACCGATGAGAATCACAGCTGGTCCTCACCAGCAAGGACCATGCGTCCTGGCCACGCTGGGGGTCGGTGGCAGGGGGGTGGAAGCAGAGGCCACTGGAGCTCCCAGGTGGTTAGCGGCATGGCCAGGCAGTGCCCACCAGCACCCTGGCTATGCCTGGGGCAGTGCCAAGAGGGTGGGGTGGGAGTGGGGCTACGACAGGGGGGTATGCAATGTTCTTTGCAGGGGGGGGGGGGGCTCTGCAAGAGGGCTGTTCAGTAGACCGGAAGGCGGGGGGGTGAAGGAAATCGGCAATGAGGACGCTGCTGTGGGGTCATGACTGGGGACTCAGAGGGAGGGTCCTGATGTCCCAATGCCAGCAACCCATAACCCTTGTTACTGTGGGGTTTTACACTGCTGTTGACGATGTGGGGCGCCGGGGTCCGGTGACTGTGGGGTGGCAGGAGGTCTCCCAGTTCACAATGTGAGTGTAAGAGAGGGAAGGAGAATGAGGGAGTAAGGGAGGGAAGGAGAACATAGAAGAGAGAGAGAGAGAGAATTTACAAGCCAAGTGGTAGGCAGCTGGTGAAGGTCATTGTGCTGTTCACCCATAGAACTAACTCACTGCTGGCATCAATTCCCTGACAGAGTCAAAATTACCAATGAGAGCAACAACGCAAAGTGACTCAAGATGCATTATTGAAGTAAAATTAGATCTAAAAAAATTATCCGCCAGTTATACCAATTACTTTAATAAGATGAGCAAGAAGTCTGTTAAATATTAATGCTTAATTTTGAATAAACAACATTAGCTTAACCAGCTCCACAGCTTTATTAAATAAGACACTGTGGTAATAACATGATTAAAGTCTTATAGATGAATAAATCCAGGAGACAATAAATCGTCCCATCTTATAACAGTTAAGCAAAGAGATGTATATTTAATATTATATTGGGGTGCACTTTGGTGATTATAACACAATAAAACATCAATGATATATTGTATAGATTCTTCAGCCAAGAGCTTTGAATTGGGTGTTGCCATTGAAATATTTGCACAGCAGTGGCCCACTTGTACAATCTCACAGCCAAGTGATCATTGTGCTGTGCACCCATATAACTCACTCACTGCTTGCACCAATTCCCTGATTACAGTCAAAATTATTAATGAAAGCAATGACTCACAAAGCTTCTCTAACCACCCCCAACATCCCCAGTACCTCACCCAGTGGCCATTCTTCATGCCTAAACTTGGAGAGTGAGAGAGGATTATATCTAGAACAAATAATCTGTCCTAGATTATGTACAGTAAGAAGTTTAACAACACCAGGTTAAAGTCCAACAGGTTTATTTGGTAGCAAATGCCACTAGCTTTCGGAGCGCTGCCCCTTTGTCAGGTGGAGTGGAGATCTGCTCTCAAACAAGGCAAGCACAGTAAGAAGTCTCACAACACCAGGTTAAAGTCCAACAGGTTTATTTGCTACCAAATAAACCTGTTGGACTTTAACCTGGTGTTGTGAGACTTCTTACTGTGCTTACCCCAGTCCAACGCCGGCATCTCCACACTCAAACAGGGCATACAGAGACACAAACTCAATTTACAGAATAATGATTGGAATGCAGTCTTTACAGATAATCAAGTCTTAAAGGTGCAAACAATGTGGAGAAAGCATTAAGCACAGGTTAAAGAGATGTGCATTGTCTCCAGACAGGACAGCTAGTGAGATTTTGCAAGCCCAGGCAAGTCGTGGGGTTACAGATAGTGTGACATGAATCCAAGATCCCGGTTGAGGCCGTCCTCATGTGTGCGGAACCTGGCTATCAGTTTCTGCTCAGTGACTCTGCGCTGTCGTGTGTCGTGAAGGCTGCCTTGGAGAACGCTTACCCGAAGATCAGAGGCCGAATGCCCGTGACTGCTGAAGTGCTCCCCAACAGGAAGAGAACACTCTTGCCTGGTGATTGTCGAGCGGTGTTCAATCACCAGGCAAGACTGTTCTCTTCCTGTTGAGGAGCACCTCAGCGGTCACGGGCATTCGGCCTCTGATCTTCGCGTAAGCGTTCTCCAAGGCGGCCTTCACGACACATGACGGTGCAGAGTCGCTGAGCAGAAACTGATAGCCAAGTTCCGCACACATGAGGATGGCCTCAACCGGGATCTTGGGTTCATGTCACACTATCTGTAACCCCCACAGCTTGCCTGGACTTGCAGAATCTCACTAGCTGTCCTATCTGGAGACAATATACATCTCTTTAACCTGTGCTTAACCCTCTCTCCACTCACACTGTTTGTACCTTTAAGACTTGATTATCTGTAAAGACTGCATTCCAATCATTATTCTGTAAATTGAGTTTGTGTCTCTGTATGCCCTGTTTGTGAACAGAACTCCACTCCACCTGACGAAGGGGCAGCGCTCCGAAAACTAGTGGCATTTGCTACCAAATAAACCTGTTGGACTTTAACCTGATGTTGTTAAACTTCTTACTGTGTTTACCCTAGTCCAACGCCGGCATCTCCACATCTAGATTATGTACCCAGCAGAAAAGCAACTTACTGCTCACTACAAAGTTACTCACAAAGATCCAGTGATGGTGCATGGATTTCCCCTTGCCGGATGCGCATTTGAATTTGCTGCCAAATCAAGGGGATCTCCAGATGTCCCACAACTATGCAAGATGGATTCTCCAAGCGAGTTCATACCCTAGCATCTAAAATGCAACTTTTAACCAAGTAACAATGTCGAATCTGACTTGTACCGTTTTAGCTTACAGTTCAGTATGGGTGGCATGGTGGCACAGTGGTTAGCACTGCTGCCTCACAGTGCCAGGGATTCGATTCCAGCCTCAGGTGACTATCTGTGTGGAGTCTGCACACTTTCCCTATGTCTGTGGGTTTCCTCCAGCTGCTCCAGTTTCCTCCCACAGTTCAAAGATGAGTAGGTGAGATGGATTGGCCATGGGGAATGTGTGTGTTATGGGAATAGGGTGGGGGAGAGGGCCTGGGTAAGACATCTCTGTCAGCGAGTCAGTGCAGACACGAAGGGCTGAAGGTCCTCCTTCTGCACTGTAGCGATTCTATGATTCTGACACTGCCAAATGCGACCTTACCTGGCGTTTCAGAAAAACCAATTCATTTCAAATGGTTTGTCAAATGGAGACACAAAGCTTTTCACACCAGCCTGTCATTGTTATTATTCCTCACGTAAACTATGTGGCCTCATTGGAAACAACCTTCTTATGTGCGTACTATCATACTCACCCCTGTTCTGACAAAGGCTTTGTTTCAAAATAACTTTCTTATCAGCAGTACAGAGGACATAGTAGGAAAGGCAGGCCGCCTTCAGAACAGGATTTACACTCATTGTTTCCACAGTTTTGTCTCTATTAAAAACAAACACCGTCCAGGCTGGGAAATGGGATAAGGCACTGATTTCACAATTGTAAAAGACGACACAGGAAACCTTGTACAGGTTATATATATATATGTATACTATATATATTATATAGGCTATAGAGCCAATCACAACCTCAAGATGTCCTTAAACCAATTGAGTAATTTTACAGTGTGGAGATTGCTGTAATGTAGGAAACCTGCAGAACAAGCCCCACAAACAATGGTACGATGACAACTAAATCATCTGTTCTCTTAATGATGAGATAAATATTGGTTCACCAGGTAGAATTTTCTTACTTTTCTTCAATTTGTGCCCTGGGGTCTTTTACCCGAGAGGGCAGATGCCCGATTTGAATAAGAGCACCCCTGGCAGTGTAGCACTCAGATGAGGAGGATCGCAACATCACCTCCAGACGCTGAAAGATGCCCTCATAAGAACAGGATATGGCGCTCGACTCATCGATCGACAGTTCCGACGCGCCACAGCGAAAAACCGCACCGACCTCCTCAGAGGACAAACACGGGACACGGTGGACAGAGTACCCTTCGTGGTCCAGTACTTCCTTGGAGCGGAGAAGCTACGACATCTCCTCCGGAGCCTTCAACATGTCATTGATGAAGATGAACATCTCGCCAAGGCCATCCCCACACCCCCACTTCTTGCCTTCAAACAACTGCACAACCTCAAACAGACCATTGTCCGCAGCAAACTACCCAGCCTTCAGGAGAACAGTGACCACGACACCACACAACCCTGCCACAGCAACCTCTGCAAAATGTGCCAGATCATCAACACGGATGCCATCATCTCACGTGAGAACACCATCCACCAGGTACATGGTACATACTCTTGCAACTCGGCCAACGTTGTCTACCTGATATGTTGCAGGAAAGGATGTCCCGAGGCATGGTACATTGGGGAAACCATGCAAACGCTGCGACAACGGATGAATGAACACCGCTCGACAATCACCAGGCAAGACTGTTCTCTTCCTGTTGGGGAACACTTCAACAGTCATGGGCATTCGGCTTCTGATCTTCGGGTAAGCGTTCTCCAAGGCGGCCTTCACGACACACGACAGCGCAGAGTCGCTGAGCAGAAACTGATAGCCAAGTTCTGCACACGAGGACGGCCTCAACCGGGATCTTGGGTTCATGTCACACTATCTGTAACTCCCACAACTTGCCTGGACTTGCAAAATCTCACTAACTGTCCTGGCTGGAGACAATACACATCTCTTTAACCTGTGCTTAACGCTCCCTCCACTCACATTGTCTGTACCTTTAAGACTTGATTAGCTGTAAAGACTCGCAGTCCAATCATTATTCTGTAAATTGAGTTTGTGTCTTTATATGCCCTGTTTGTGAACAGGTCTCCCACTCAACTGACGAAGGAGCAGCGCTCCGAAAGCTAGTGGCGTTTGCTACCAAATAAACCTGTTGGACTTTAACCTGGTGTTGTGAGACTTCTTACTGTGTAGCACTGCCTCAGTATTGCACAGCAATGGGAGTGTCACCTCAGATTGTCTGCTCAAATCTGGATTGGGCCTTGAACCCACAACCTTCTGACTCAAGAGATGAAAGTGCTACCATCCAAAGCATGGATGGCACCTAATCAGAGAAAACCACAGAGCCCATGTGCCATCTCCATATGGGGGAGGAAGGAAGAACTGGTGTCATTATAAACAGCATACTGGAAGAAAATCATTTGTCTAACCGGACTCAATCCAACTCCCAACTACTCATTGCACACAGTCTGAGAAGACAATAATAAATAAGCTGATATCACTGACCACAGGTGAAGCCATTCCTAATTACGCCAAATGATAGTTATTCTGTCCTCAATTAATCCTACAGGACAGTCAACTGCACCAGCATCATTTCGCAGAGAGTTAAAAAGGACTTCCTAATCCAAGCAGGCCCTATTGAATCCCTACAGTGAAGAATGAGGCCATTCGGCCCATTGAGTCTGCACCAACTCTCTGAAAGAGCATCTTACCAAGGCTCACCACCCCTGTAACCCCACGCAGTTACCATGGCTAATCCATCTAACCTGCACCTCCCTAGACATTAAGGGACAATTCAGCCTGGCCAATCCATCTAACCGGCACATCCTTTGGACTGTGGGAGGAAACCGGAGAACCCGGAGGAAACCCACGCAGACACGAGGGAGAATATGCAGACAGCCAGCCAAGGCCGGAATTGAACCTGGGTCCCTGGCGATGTGAGGCAGCAGTGCTAACCACTGTGCCGCCCCAAAAATGACTCAGCTGTTGTGATGAAATTTGAACTCATGTCACCAGGACATTAGTCCAGACCGCTGGATCCAGTCTCAGCAACATTATACCACCGTTGCTTTAAGACTGCAGGTCTGTGCCTGCAATCAGAAAGTCAGCAACCACTCCTTGCACGATGGCCTATTTTATTTATCACTATAAATAAAAATGGGCGGCACGGTAGCACAGTGGTTAGCATTGCTGCTTCACAGCTCCAGGGACCTGGGTTCGATTCCCGGCTTGGGTCACTGTCTGTGTGGAGTTTGCACATTCTCCTCGTGTCTGCGTGGGTTTCCTCCGGGTGCGCCGGTTTCCTCCCACAGACCACAGATGTGCGGATTAGGTTGATTGGCCATGCTAAAAAAAATTGCCCTTAGTGTCGTGCGATGCGTAGGTTCGAGGGATTAGTGGGTAAATATGTAGAGATATGGGGGGAGGACCTGGGTGGGCTTATGGTCGGTGCAGACTCGATGGGCCGAATGGCCTCTTTCTGTACTGTAGGGTTTCTATGATTTCTATGATATCTTCTATGATAACACTAGTTCAGCAATGGTAAGATACCTCAATATTTCATGCTGAACTTTAGATCATGGTGTTTAAAACTGGGACCTAAGACAAAATTCTCCTGCCTATCAGTGTGTCTGAGAGATATCCTACAGCTCTTCCTTCTCATCTATAGGTTAAAGCTATAGTAAAGCCACGGCAGAGAACTGGATTAGGAATCCTCTTTCTTACAAATAATTTGTGTTTGCCAATTTTTAACCTCGAGCGAATCTGCATACAAGAAACCAAGGCCCAGTGTTGTTTTGAGCTGGGGAGAGAGTCGAGTGTAAAGGACGGATAGCAGCTGGCTTAGGAGCTGCAGATATAAATCAGTCACAATGTCGGAAAATCCGGCTTTTTCATCTCACTTATTCCTTCTAAATGATGTCCACATTTGTAATGGGAACTGTCTATGTAAGGTAGTCACACTGCCCCGTGATGTGCCCAGTGATGGCAGTGCACCACGTCTATTGGGGGTCAGCGTGACAGGTTTACATGGGATATAAATGTAGACATAGCAATCTATAATGGAAACAGTTGGCAGAAGGGAAAGCAGACGTAAGATTTTTTTTTATTTGAACAGGTGAAAGGTCCAGATTTTGCAATGATAATTAACGCGAGTGAAACTGCCAGTTTTTTCAATCAGTCCTCCTCTCAAACTGACAGGTGGGACGTGCGAAGTCCAAATCCAGAGTGATTCTTACTGCCCCATAGGCTGAACTATTCCAATCCTGCCCAGACTGCAATCAAGGAGAAATCACCAAACTGATGTGAACGTGATCTTTTATTCCATTTGTCTGACTGTGAAAACATTTAATGAGGTATAACTGAGTTTTTTTATAGTATAATAATTTCATAATTGCTGCTGAATCTCATCCCACTCCTGAAAATCTAATGTTGTTTTGGGAAATGTCAGTTTTTTACATTTTGATAAATAAATTACATATTCTATTTTTTAAAGTTATGATATTTCTGCGTGTATCTATTTTACTCTGTGAAATTTTAATTAAAATTGATAAAAGAAATCAGTGTATTTTACTTCCCAGTTTGCTGTCTGTGAGAATACTTCAATTTGATTGGCTACTTACCCTGCTTTGATGACATCACTGCTACTGGGTGCTTGGAGACCCCCTTGACTGGGTACCAGATTCAAACCAACATGAGGAAAGGGGAAATCCATGCCACAGAGAAAGAGCTGGATCTTTGTGGGAGTCACCTCACTATTGATTGTGAAATCTGGCCTATTATAGAGTTATATGCTACAGTAGAAGCCCTTTGGCCCATTGAGTCTGCACTGACAAAACTACACAAAATCTACACTAATCCCACTTTCCAGCCCTTGGCCCTAGCCTTGAAAGTTATAACATTTCAAGTGCTCATCCACGTACTTTTAAAGGTTATGAGGTTTCCCGCCTCTACTCCACCCCAGGCAATGCATTTGAGACTCCCACACTCTCTGGGTGAAAATCAGATCCCCTCTCAACCTTCTGCCCCTCATCTTAAAATGATGTCCCCTCTTTATTGATCCTTCAACTAGGGAACAGCTGCTCCCTATCCATACCGCTCAAAATCTTATACACCTCAATCAGGTCCTCCCTCAGCCTTCTCTGCCCTAAAGAAAACAACGCAAGCCTATCTTCATCGCTCAAATGCTCCATCCCAGGCAACATCCTGGTGGATTTCCTCTGCACCCTCTCCAGTGCAATATCATCCTTGCAGAAAGGCACACAGTATTCCATCTCTGGCCTAACCAAAATTCAGTACAGCTTTAACATAGCTCTTACAATCTATGCCACAACTGATAAAGGAAAGTGTCCGCTATGCCTTCTTAACTACCCTATTAACCTGTCCTGCCATCTTCAGTGATGCAGGGACAAGCAGCCCCAAGATCCCTCTGAGCTGCCCATTGTCCTGCCATTCATTGAATCTTACTCCTTTGTCTCGTTACTCCTTCCAAAGTGCATCACCTCTCACTTTTCAGGGTTAAATTCCATTTGCCACTGATCTGCCCACCTGACCAACCTTCCTATATCTTCCTGCAACCTGATAACTTCTTCCTCACTATTAACCACCTTGGCAATCTTTCTGTCATCCGCATACCTACTTATCATACCCACCCCCCCACATTCCCATCGATATCGTTTATATATATCATGGTGGATTGAGTTATAAGGAGAGGCTGAATATACTGGGACTTTTTTCTCTGGAGCGTAGGAGGCTGAGGGGTGACCTTATAGAGGTCTATAAAATAATGAGGGGCATAGACAGGGTAGATAGTCAATATCTTTTCCCAAAGGTAGGGGAGTCTAAAACTAGAGGGTATAGGTTTAAGGTGAGAGGGGAGAGATACAAAAGTGTCCAGAGGGGCAACTTGTTTCACACAGAGGGTGGTGAGTGTCTGGAACAAGCTGCCAGAGGTAGTAGTAGAGGCGGGAACAATTTTGTCTTTTAAAAAGCATTTAGATAGTTACATGGATGCGATGGGTATCGAGGGATATGGACCAAATGCGGGCAATTGGGATTAGCTTAGGAGTTTTTTTTAAAAATAAGGGCGGCATGGACAAGTTGGGCCAAAGGGCCTGTTTCCATGCTGTAAACCTCTATGACTCTATAACAATAAGGGACCTAGCACTGATCCCTGTGGTATGCCACTGGACATAGGCCTTCAGTCACACAAACAGCCTTCTACCACCACCCTCTGTCTCCTACCACTAAGTCAATTCTGGATCCAACTTGCCAAGTTACCCTGGATCCCATGTGCTGTTACCTTCTTTATCAGTCTCTCATGTGGGACCTTGTCTTAGAATCCCTACAGTGCAGAAGGAGGCCATTTGGCCCATCGAGTCTGCACCAACCACAATCCCACCCAGGCCCTATTCCCGTAACCCCACATATTTACACTGCTAATCCCCCTGACACTAGGGTCATCAATCAACCTAACCCGCACATCCTTGGACAAAGGCTTATTTGTCAAAGGCTTATTATCTTTCATTTAAATAGCAATTTTCATATTCTCAGAATGATCCAGAGCATGGAAGATCCAATGAAGTGTACGTGAAATGCGCTAATGTAGGGAAACACTGCAATCAATTTGCGCACATCAATGAGATAAATAGCTAGTGAATTTATCTCTGATCATTTGGAATGCTGATTAAATAATACTACCCTTTGAAATAAATAGTACCAGGGGATTTTTTTCGTCCAGCCAAGAGGGCAGATGGAGTCTCGGTTTAACGTCTCATCCAAAATATGGCACCTCTGACAGTGCAGCAGTCCCTCAGTCCTGTACTGAGGCCTGGATAGCAAGCTCAAGAGTGAATCTTGAACCCACAGGATGGAAACTCTCAAGGTGAAAGTACATCCATTGAGCCAAGTCTGACACAGCATTTTAAAACAGAATTTGCAGTTCCACAGGCACCAGCCTTGCAACCCAATCTTGCTCATGTCATAACGGCAAGTGTAGACAGCAAATTCTGGAAAACTATTTGACCGTGAAAGACATCACGGTCAGTCTGGCTCAATCCTGTTGTCAATGGCAATTCATAATCACTTTCTAACTGCGCGGCAGGAATGCGAGGGAGGCGATGGGGTAACGATGTTGTTACTGGACTGCTAATCCAGAGTCCCAGAGAGTATTCTGGGGACCAGAGTTCAAATTGAACACCAAGATTGGTGGAGTAGTGGATGAGGTGGAGGACTGTTGTAGGCTGCAAAGAGACATAGATAGGATGCAAAGCTGGGCTGAAAAATGGCAAATGGAGTTTAACCCTGATAAATGTGAGGTGATTCATTTTGGTAGGACTAATTTAAATGTGGATTACAGGGTCAAAGGTAGGGTTCTGAAGACTGTGGAGGAACAGAGAGATCTTGGGGTTCATATCCACAGATCTCTAAAGGTTGCCACTCAAGTGGATAGAGCTGTGAAGAAGGCCTATAGTGTGTTAGCTTTTATTAACAGGGGGTTGGAGTTTAAGAGCCGTGGGGTTATGCTGCAACTGTACAGGACCTTGGTGAGACCACATTTGGAATATTGTGTGCAGTTCTGGTCACCTCACTATAAGAAGGATGTGGAAGCGCTGGAAAGAGTGCAGAGGAGATTTACCAGGATGCTGCCTGGTTTGGAGGGTAGGTCTTATGAGGAAAGGTTGAGGGAGCGAGGGCTGTTCTCTCTGGAGCGGAGGAGGCTGAGGGGAGACTTAATAGAGGTTTATAAAATGATGAAGGGGATAGATAGAGTGAACGTTCAAAGACTATTTCCTCGGGTGGATGGAGCTATTACAAGGGGGCATAACTATAGGGTTCGTGGTGGGAGATACAGGAAGGATATCAGAGGTAGGTTCTTTACGCAGAGAGTGGTTGGGGTGTGGAATGGACTGCCTGCAGTGATAGTGGAGTCAGACACTTTAGGAACATTTGAGCGGTTATTGGATAGGCACGTGGAGCACACCAGGATGATAGGGAGTGGGATAGCTTGATCTTGGTTTCAGATAAAGCTCGGCACAACATCGTGGGCCGAAGGGCCTGTTCTGTGCTGTACTGTTCTATTTCAATAAAAACCTGGAATTAAAAGTCCAATGATGATCTGAAAGCATTGTTGTAAAAACCCACTAATGTCCTTTAGGGAAGGAAATCTGCCGTCCTTGCCTATTCTAGCGTACATGTGACTCCAGGCTCACAGCAATGTGGTTGATTCTAAAATGGCCAAGCAAGTCACTCAGTTGTATCAAACAGCTAAACAGTCTCAAAGGAATATAACCGGACAGACCACCCGACATCGAACTAGGCATCGGAAATGACAACAGCAAACTCAGGCCTGTCGACCCTGCAAAGTCCTCCTTACTAACATCTGGGGGCTTGTGCCAAAATTGGGAAAGCTGTCTCACAGACTAGTCAAGCAACAGCCTGACATAGTCATACTCACGGAATCACAGCTTACAGATAATGTCCCAGACACAAGATCACCATCCCTGGGTATGTCCTGTCCCACCGGCAGGTCAGACCCAGCAGAGGTGGTGTGGCACAGTGGTATGCAGTCGGGAGGAAGTTGCCCTGGGAGTCCTCAGCATTGCCTTTGCACCCCATAAGGTCATATGGCATCAGATCAAACATGGATAAGGAAACCACTTACCATCCCGCACTCAGCTGATGAATACCCCTTGGAGGAAGCACTGAGGGTGGCAATGGTGCAGAATGCACTCAGGGTGGGGGGGGACTTCAATGTCCATCATCAAAAGTGACTCAGTAGCACCATTACTTGACCAAGCTGGCGCCCGTCCTCAAGGAAATAGCTGCTAGATCTGACAAGTGGTGAGTAAACCAACAAGAGGGAAAAACATACTTGACCGCATCCTCACCAACTTCCTTGTTGCAGATGCATCTGTCCATGACAGTATTGGTAGGAGTGACCACCATGCCGTCCTTATGGAGACGAAGTCCTGTCTTCACATTGAGGACTTCTTCCATCGTGGCATACTACCATGCTAAATAGATTTCGAACTTTGATTTGATTTATCATTGTCCAATGTATTCATATACAGCGAAAAGTATTGTTTCTTGTGTGCTGTACAGATAAAGCATACCGTACATAGAGAAGGAAAGGAGAGAGTGCCTTAGAGTTTCTAATCTGGTCCCTAACTCAACATGGAATCTGTGCTCCCAAGTTTAAATCCACACCATAAATCAGAGACTCTCCCTGTGCCAGCCTGCATGTGGACAGCATTTGCACAAGGAAAGAGTGACGCTAGTTTAATGGCAGCAAACAAACAAGGGAGACTGTGACTGATTCAAAGATCTCCACGTAGTTGTCGATGTAAATAGAACTGACAGGCCAGCAACCAAAACTAGGGCTGGAAGTGATAAAGCTTAAAACAATGCTGCGTTCAAAGGATTTACAAATGATCCCAGGGATGAGGCCAGTTTCGAAATCGCTCCCTAAATATACTTTTCCATGAGCTGCAGGTCATGGAGAATGAGCAAATCTGCATGTCCCTGATTCACAACAGCATCCGACTGGAAGCTACCAGTAAACACCATCACTGTAAACATACAAAGAATAGCTGGTACACCACTGGAGCACATTCACGACACACACTGCAGCAGAACAAGGCCATCCTCTCGAGGACATCTCAAAAATTAGAGAAGAGTTACCAGCCAGGCTAGTGATAGCCCTTTCTGGGAAATTAATGTATGTTGTCAATATTGTCCACAGGAATAGACCCTCAGCATGAGGCTTGCAAATATCCATCCTTCCGCGATGGGAAGGGGGAGGGGTGAGCGACAGGGCAGGAGTGGGGATGGGGAAGCATAGAAAATAGGTGCAGGAGTAGGCCATTCAGCCCTTCGAGCCTGCATCACCATTCAATATGATCATGGCTGATCATGCACTTTCAGTATCCCACTCCCGCTGTCTCTCCATTCCCCTTACTCCCTTTAGCTACAAGGACCATGTCCAGCTCCCTCTTGAACATATCTAATAAACTGGCTCCAACAGCATACTGTGGTAGAGAATTCCACAGGCTCACAACTCTCTGAGTGAAGAAGTTCTTCCTCATCTTGTTCCTGAATGGCTTACCCCTTATTCTTAGACTGTGACCCCTAGTTCTGCACTTCCCCAACATTGGGAACATTCTTCCCACATCTAGCCTGTCCAGTCCCATCAGGATTTTATATGTTTCTGAGATCCTCTCAAGCCCAGTTGATCCAGTCTTTCTTCATATGTCAGTCATGGCATTCCAGGAATTAGTCTGGTGAACCGTCGCTGGACTCCCTCAATAGCAAGAATGTCCTTCCTCGGACCAGGGACCAAAATTGCACAACAATACTCAAGGTGTGGCCTCACCAAAGCCCTGCAGCAAGACATCTCTGCTCCTGTACTCAAATCCTCTTGCTGTGAAGGCCAGCATGCCATTAGCTTTCCTCATCACCTGCTTTACCTGCATGCCAACGTTCAGTGACTGCTCCACTATGACACCCAGGTCATGTTGCACTTCCCCTTTTCCTAAACTGCCACTATTCAAATAATAATCTTCATTCTTGTGTTTGCGACCAAAGTGGATAACCTTACATTTATCCACATTATATTGCATTTGCCCACTCAGCCAGTCTGTCCAAGTCATCATGCAGCCCCTTAGCATCCTCCTCACAGCACACACTGCCAGCTTAGTGTCACCTGTAGAATTTGGAAATATTGCCTTCGATTCCTTCATCCAAATCATTAATGTATATTGTGAACAGGCGGGGCCCCAGACCTGGACCCTGCGGTACCCCACTAGTCACTGCCTGCCACTCTGAGGGGCTGAGGAGGGGGCAGGGCTGGGGTAATGGGTGGGGTTAGGGCAGCAGGGCTGGGGGGGCAGGGCTTGGGGGGCAAGGCTGGGGGGGAGGGGGCAAGGCTGGGGGGGGAGGGGGCAAGGCTGGGGGGGGGAGGGGGCAAGGCTGGGGGGGGGAGGGGGCAAGGCTGGGGGGGGGGAGGGGGCAAGGCTGGGGGGGGAGGGGGCAAGGCTGGGGGGGGGAGGGGGCAAGGCTGGGGGGGGGAGGGGGCAAGGCTGGGGGGGGAGGGGGCAAGGCTGGGGGGGAGGGGGCAAGGCTGGGGGGGGAGGGGGCAAGGCTGGGGGGGGAGGGGGCAAGGCTGGGGGGGGAGGGGGCAAGGCTGGGGGGGGAGGGGGCAAGGCTGGGGGGGGGAGGGGGCAAGGCTGGGGGGGGAGGGGGCAAGGCTGGGGGGGGAGGGGGCAAGGCTGGGGGGGGAGGCTGGGGGGGGGGCAAGGCTGGGGGGGGAGGGGGCAAGGCTGGGGGGGAGGGGGCAAGGCTGGGGGGGGAGGGGGCAAGGCTGGGGGGGAGGGGGCAAGGCTGGGGGGGGAGGGGGCAGGCTGGGGGGGGAGGGGGCAAGGCTGGGGGGGGGAGGGGGCAAGGCTGGGGGGGGAGGGGGCAAGGCTGGGGGGGAGGGGGCAAGGCTGGGGGGGAGGGGGGCAAGGCTGGGGGGGGAGGGGGCAAGGCTGGGGGGGGAGGGGGCAAGGCTGGGGGGGAGGGGCAAGGTGGGGGGGGAGGGGGCAAGGCTGGGGGGGAGGGGGCAAGGCTGGGGGGGGAGGGGGCAAGGCTGGGGGGGAGGGGGCAAGGCTGGGGGGGGAGGGGGCAAGGCTGGGGGGGGAGGGGGCAAGGCTGGGGGGGGAGGGGGCAAGGCTGGGGGGGGAGGGGGCAAGGCTGGGGGGGTGGAGGGCAAGGCTGGGGGTGGGAGGGGGCAAGGCTGGGGGGGGAGGGGGCAAGGCTGGGGGGGGAGGGGGCAAGGCTGGGGTGGGAGGGGGCAAGGCTGGGGGTGGGAGGGGGCAAGGCTGGGGGTGGGAGGGGGCAAGGCTGGGGTGGGAGGGGGCAAGGCTGGGGGTGGGAGGGGGCAAGGCTGGGGGTGGGAGGGGGCAAGGCTGGGGTGGGAGGGGGCAAGGCTGGGGGTGGGAGGGGGCAAGGCTGGGGGTGGGAGGGGGCAAGGCTGGGGGTGGGAGGGGGCAAGGCTGGGGGTGGGAGGGGGCAAGGCTGGGGGTGGGAGGGGGCAAGGCTGGGGGTGGGAGGGGGCAAGGCTGGGGGTGGGAGGGGGCAAGGCTGGGGGTGGGAGGGGGCAAGGCTGGGGGTGGGAGGGGGCAAGGCTGGGGGTGGGAGGGGGCAAGGCTGGGGGTGGGAGGGGGCAAGGCTGGGGGTGGGAGGGGGCAAGGCTGGGGGTGGGAGGGGGCAAGGCTGGGGGTGGGAGGGGGCAAGGCTGGGGGTGGGAGGGGGCAAGGCTGGGGGTGGGAGGGGGCAAGGCTGGGGGTGGGAGGGGGCAAGGCTGGGGGGGGAGGGGGCAAGGCTGGGGGTGGGAGGGGGCAAGGCTGGGGGTGGGGGGGGCAAGGCTGGGGGTGGGAGGGGGCAAGGCTGGGGGAAGGGCCGCCTGGGAGGGGGCAAGGCTGGGGGTGGGAGGGGGCAAGGCTGGGGGGGGAGGGGGCAAGGCTGGGGGGGGGAGGGGGCAAGGCTGGGGGGGGAGGGGGCAAGGCTGGGGGGGGAGGGGCAAGGCTGGGGGGGGGAGGGGCAAGGCTGGGGGGGGAGGGGGCAAGGCTGGGGGGGGAGGGGGCAAGGCTGGGGGGGGAGGGGTCAAGGCTGGGGGGGGAGGGGGCAAGGCTGGGGGGGAGGGGGCAAGGCTGGGGGGGGAGGGGGGCAAGGCTGGGGGGGGAGGGGGCAAGGCTGGGGGGGAGGGGGCAAGGCTGGGGGGGAGGGGGCAAGGCTGGGGGGCAAGGGGAGGGGGCAAGGCTGGGGGGGGAGGGGGCAAGGCTGGGGGGGAGGAGGGGGCAAGGCTGGGGGGGGAGGGGCAAGGCTGGGGGGGGAGGGGGCAAGGCTGGGGGGGGGAGGGGGCAAGGCTGGGGGGGGGAGGGGGCAAGGCTGGGGGGGGGAGGGGGCAAGGCTGGGGGGGGAGGGGGCAAGGCTGGGGGGGGGAGGGGGCAAGGCTGGGGGGGGGAGGGGGCAAGGCTGGGGGGGAGGGGCAAGGCTGGGGGGGAGGAGGCAAGGCTGGGGGGGGAGGGGGCAAGGCTGGGGGGGGAGGGGGCAAGGCTGGGGGGGGAGGGGGCAAGGCTGGGGGGGGAGGGGGCAAGGCTGGGGGGAGGCTGCTGGGAGGGGGCAAGGCTGGGGGGGGGAGGGGGCAAGGCTGGGGGGGGGAGGGGGCAAGGCTGGGGGGGGGGAGGGGGCAAGGCTGGGGGGGGGGAGGGGGCAAGGCTGGGGGGGGGAGGGGGCAAGGCTGGGGGGGGGAGGGGGCAAGGCTGGGGGGGGGAGGGGGCAAGGCTGGGGGGGAGGGGCAAGGCTGGGGGGGGAGGGGGCAAGGCTGGGGGGGAGGGGGCAAGGCTGGGGGGGAGGGGGCAAGGCTGGGGGGGAGGGGCAAGGCTGGGGGGGGAGGGGCAAGGCTGGGGGGGGAGGGGGCAAGGCTGGGGGGGGAGGGGGCAAGGCTGGGGGGGGGAGGGGCAAGGCTGGGGGGGGGAGGGGCAAGGCTGGGGGGGGGAGGGGGCAAGGCTGGGGGGGGAGGGGGCAAGGCTGGGGGGGGAGGGGGCAAGGCTGGGGGGGGGAGGGGCAAGGCTGGGGGGGGGAGGGGGCAAGGCTGGGGGGGGGGAGGGGCAAGGCTGGGGGGGGGAGGAGGGGCAAGGCTGGGGGGGGGGAGGAGGGCAAGGATAGCTGGGGGGGGGAGAGGGCAAGGCTGGGGGGGGAGGGGCAAGGCTGGGGGGGGGAGGGGCAAGGCTGGGGGGGGAGGGGGCCAAGGCTGGGGGGGGAGGGGGTCAAGGCTGGGGGGGGAGGGGGCAAGGCTGGGGGGGAGGGGGCAAGGCTGGGGGGGAGGGGGCAAGGCTGGGGGGGAGGGGGCAAGGCTGGGGGGGGAGGGGGCAAGGCTGGGGGGGGGAGGGGGCAAGGCTGGGGGGGGGGAGGGGGCAAGGCTGGGGGGGGGAGGGGGCAAGGCTGGGGGGGGGAGGGGGCAAGG